>NW_027189334.1:0-51566 GCF_040958095.1 Procambarus clarkii
TAATCCTATGTTTGTAGGCTTAGTATATACGCTACTGCTTAGAGATGCTCCTGTTAAATTGTGTGTTTATTTGTCTACTTATACTGAATCCTTTTAAAGTGTGTCCTTATCTGTCATTTGCATCAAACTTCATCCCTCCTACTGACCTGTTTGGTAGTGAGTTCTGCTAATCGTGGATTGCTGTTACGTAGCTCATTTAGCTTCATAATAGTTGGATGGCAGAAATAAAAAGGCTTCAATTAAACAGAGCAGAAATTTATGAGAATGATGTTCAAAAATACCAAATAGTTATTATTTTATCTGTAGAAAACGATGTCTTACAGACAGGGTAAAAAAAAAAAATGAATGTAATGAAACATCATTTACATGGCGAGAGCCAGAGGCTCCCTGGAGCTATCCAGGCTGATATGGATGTACTAGATTTTGGCATCAGTCAGTGTGAATGGAGTTCTACTGAATTACAATCTCTCAGCAAATGAACTTTTTTTCACCCTCATTGTTTGCTGTGATCGCCAACATGGTATTTAGAAAAAGTTGATCTGCTGCTGACCTCTTGCTAAATCTCTCCACTAAGTGACATTAGACACTGGATGAATCATAGATCAGCAGTGTTGTTGATCTAAATATAGCAGGTGCATCTGAGTGGGTCTGGATTAGTAGGAAAGCATCACGCACTAGCCCCAGTCACCATTCTGCAATATAAAAAAAATCCCCCATGCTTTCCACATCACTTTTTTATACCCAACATATGCCAAGTTCTGAAAGCGGCGGTTGGTCACATTTGTCCCAATCCCCACTACAGTTTTCAAAATATCCCAAACATCTCAATTTTGAGGCCTGAGCCATACTTTCGAGCCAAATTCTGGCTCTCTGCACGTATTCGCAGTTTGAAATTACGACTTTTTATACCCAACATACGCCAAGTACTGAAAGCGGCAGTGAGTCATATTTTGCACAAACTCCCCTGCAGCTTTCAAAATATCCGAAATATTCCAATTTCGAGGCCTGAGCCATATTTTGGAGCCAAATTCTGGCTCTCTGCACGTATTCGCAGTTTTAAATTACGACTTTTTTATACCCAACATATGCGAAGTACTGAAAGCGGCGTTTGGTGACATTTGACCCAAACCTCCCTGCAGTTTTCAAAATATCCTAAACATCCCAATTTCGAGGCCTGAGCCGTATTTTCGAGCCAAATTCTGGCTCTATGCACGTATACGCAGTTTGAAATTACGACTTTTTATACCCAGCATATGCCAAGTCTTGATAGCGGCAGTGAGTCACATTTTGCACAAACTCCCCTGCAGTTTTGGAAACATCCCAAATATCCCAATTTCGAGGCCTGAGCTATATTTTGGAGCCAAATTCTGGCTTTCTGCACGTATTCGCCGTTTGAAATTACGACTATTTTATACCCAACATATGCCAAGTAATGAAAGCGGCGTTTGGTTACATCTGTCCCAAACCCCCCTGCAGTTTTCAAAATATCCCAAACATCCCAATTTCGAGGCCTGAGCCATATTTTGGAGCCAAATTCTGGCTCTCTGCACGTATTCTCAATTTGAAATTACGACTTTTTTATACCCAACATATGCGAATTACTGAAAGCGGCGTTTGGTGACATTTGTCCCAAACCCCACTGCAGTTTTCAAAATATCCTAAACATCCTGATTTAGAGGCCTGAGCCGTATTTTGGAGCCAAATTTTGGCTCTATGCACGTATACGCAGTTTGAAATAACAACTTTTTATTCCCAACATATGCCAAGTCCTGATAGCGGCAGTGAGTCACATTTTGGACAAACTCCCCTGCAGTTTTCGAAATATCCCAAATATCCCAATTTCGAGGCCTGAGCTATATTTTGGAGCCAAATTCTGGCTTTCTGCACGTATTCGCCGTTTGAAATTACGACTATTTTATACCCAACATATGCCAAGTAATGAAAGCGGCGTTTGGTTACATCTGTCCCAAACCCCCCTGCAGTTTTCAAAATATCCCAAACATCCCAATTTCGAGGCCTGAGCCATATTTTGGAGCCAAGTTCTAGCTCTTTGCACGTATTCGCAGTTTGATATTACGATTTTTATACCCAACATATGCCAAGTACTGAAAGCGGTGTTTGGTCACATTTGTCCCAACCCCCCCCCCCCCCTGCAGTTTTCAAAATATCCCAAACATCCCAATTTCGAGGCCTTAGCCATATTTTGGAGCCAAATTCTGGCTCTATGCACGTATTCGCGGTTTGAAATTACGACATTTTATACCCAACATATGCCAAGTCCTGAAAGTGGCAGTGAGTCACATTTCGCACAAGCTCCCCTGCAGTTTTCGAAATATCTCAAATATCCCAATTTAGAGGCCTGAGCAATATTTTGGCGCCAAATGTTGGCTCTCTGCACGTATTCAAAGTTTGAAATTACGACTTTTTATACCCAACTTATGCCAAGTACTGAAAGTGGCATTTGGTCAAATTTGTCCCAAACCTCCCTGCAGTTTTCGAAATATCCCAAATAACCCAATTAAGAGGCCTGAGCCATATTTTGGAGCCAAATTCTTGCTCTCTGCACGTATTCGCAGTTTGAAATTACGACTTTTTATACCCAACATATACTAAGTACTGAAAGCGGCATTTGGTCACATTTGTCCCAAACCTCCCAGCAGTTTTCAAAATATCCCAAACATCCCAATTTCGAGGCCTGAGCCATATTTTGGAGCCAAATTCTGGCTCTCTGCACGTATTCGTAGTTTGAATTTGCGAATTTTTTATACCCAACATATGCCAATTACTGAAAGCGGCGTTTGGTGACATTTGTCCCATAACCTCCTGCAGTTTTCAAAATATCCTAAACATCCCAATTTCGAGGCCTGAGCCGTATTTTGGAGCCAAATTCTGGCTCTATGCACGTATACGCAGTTTGAAATTACGACTTTTTTATACCCAACATATGCAAAGTACTGAAAGCGGCGTTTGGTGACATTTGTCCCATACCCTCCTGCAGTTTTCAAAATATCCTAAACATCCCAATTTCGAGGCCTGAGCCGTATTTTGGAGCCAAATTCTGGCTCTCTGCACGTATTCACAGTTTTAAATTACGACTTTTTTATACCCAACATATGCCAATTACTGAAAGCGGCGTTTGGTGACATTTGTCCCATAACCTCCTGCAGTTTTCAAAATATCCTAAACATCCCAATTTCGAGGCCTGAGCCGTATTTTGGAGCCAAATTCTGGCTCTATGCACGTATACGCAGTTTGAAATTACGACTTTTTTATACCCAACATATGCAAAGTACTGAAAGCGGCGTTTGGTGACATTTGTCCCATACCCTCCTGCAGTTTTCAAAATATCCTAAACATCCCAATTTCGAGGCCTGAGCCGTATTTTGGAGCCAAATTCTGGCTCTCTGCACGTATTCACAGTTTTAAATTACGACTTTTTTATACCCAACATATGCAAAGTACTGAAAGCGGCGTTTGGTGACATTTGTCCCATACCCTCCTGCAGTTTTCAAAATATCCTAAACATCCCAATTTCGAGGCCTGAGCCGTATTTTGGAGCCAAATTCTGGCTATGCACGTATACGCAGTTTGAAATTACGACTTTTTATACCCAGCATATGCCAAGTCCTGATAGCGGCAGTGAGTCACATTTTGCACAAACTCCCCTGCAGTTTTGGAAACATCCCAAATATCCCAATTTCGAGGCCTGAGCTATATTTTGGAGCCAAATTCTGGCTCTACGCACGTATTCGCCGTTTGAAATTACGACTTTTTTATAGCCAACATGTGCCTAGTAATGAAAGCGGCGTTTGGTCACATATATCCCAAACCCCCCTGCAGTTTTCAAAATATCCCAAACATCCCAATTTCGAGGCCTGAGCCATATTTTGGAGCCAAATTCTGGCTCTCTGCACGTATTCTCAGTTTGAAATTACGACTTTTTTATACCCAACATATGCGAATTACTGAAAACGGCGTTTGGTGACATTTGTCCCAAACCCAACTGCAGTTTTCAAAATATCCTAAACATCCCAATTTAGAGGCCTGAGCCGTATTTTGGAGCCAAATTTTGGCTCTATGCACGTATACGCAGTTTGAAATAACGACTTTTTATTCCCAACATATGCCAAGTCCTGATAGCGGCAGTGAGTCACATTTTGGACAAACTCCCCTGCAGTTTTCGAAATATTCCAAATATCCCAATTTCGAGGCCTGAGCTATATTTTGGAGCCAAATTCTGGCTTTCTGCACGTATTCGCCGTTTGAAATTACGACTATTTTATACCCAACATATGCCAAGTAATGAAAGCGGCGTTTGGTTACATCTGTCCCAAACCCCCCTGCAGTTTTCAAAATATCCCAAACATCCCAATTTCGAGGCCTGAGCCATATTTTGGAGCCAAGTTCTAGCTCTTTGCACGTATTCGCAGTTTGATATTACGATTTTTATATCCAACATATGCCAAGTGTTGAAAGCGGCGTTTGGTTATATTTGTCCCAAACCTCCCAGCAGTTTTCAAAATATCCCAAACATCACAATATCGAGGCCTGAGCCATATTTTGGAGCCAAGTTCTAGCTCTTTGCACGTATTCGCAGTTTGATATTACGATTTTTATATCCAACATATGCCAAGTACTGAAAGCGGTGTTTGGTCACATTTGTCCCCCCCCCCCCCCTGCAGTTTTCAAAATATCCCAAACATCCCAATTTCGAGGCCTTAGCCATATTTTGGAGCCAAATTCTGGCTCTATGCACGTATTCGCGGTTTGAAATTACGACTTTTTATACCCAACATATGCCAAGTCCTGAAAGCAGCAGTGAGTCAAATTTTGAACAAACTCCCCTGCAGTTTTCAAAATATCCCAAATATCAAAATTTCGAGGCCTGAGCCATATTTTGGAGCCAAATTCTGGCTCTCTGCACATATTCGCAGTTTGAAATTACGAATTTTTTATACCCAACATATGCCAAGTACTGAAAGCGGTGTTTGGTCACATTTGTCCCAAACGCACCCCTGCAGTTTTCAAAATATCCCAAACATCCCAATTTCGAGGCCTTAGCCATATTTTGGAGCCAAATTCTGGCTCTATGCACGTATTCGCGGTTTGAAATTACGACATTTTATACCCAACATATGCCAAGTCCTGAAAGTGGCAGTGAGTCACATTTCGCACAAGCTCCCCTGCAGTTTTCGAAATATCTCAAATATCCCAATTCAGAGGCCTGAGCAATATTTTGGCGCCAAATTTTGGCTCTCTGCACGTATTCAAAGTTTGAAATTACGACTTTTTATACCCAACTTATGCCAAGTACTGAAAGTGGCATTTGGTCAAATTTGTCCCAAACCTCCCTGCAGTTTTCAAAATATCCCAAACATCCCAATTTCGAGGCCTGAGCCATATTTTAGAGCCAAATTCTGGCTCTCTGCACGTATTCGAAGTTTGATATTACGACTTTTTATACCTAACATATGCTAAGTCCTGAAAGCGGGAGTTAGTCACATTTTGCACAAACTCTATTGCAGTTTTCGAAATATCCCAAACATCCCAATTTCGAGGCATGAGCTATATTTTGGAGCCAAATTTTGGCTCTCTGCACGTATTCGCAGTTTGAAATTACGACTTTTTATACCCAACATATGCTAAGTCCTGAAAGCGGGAGTTAGTCACATTTTGCACAAACTCCCTTGCAGTTTTCGAAATATCCCAAATATCCCAATTTCGAGGCCTGAGCCGTATTTTGGAGCCAAATTCTGGCTCTCTGCACGTATTCGCAGTTTGAAATTACGACATTTTATACCCAACTTATGCCAAGTACTGAACGCGGCGTTTGGTCACATTTGTCCAAAACCCCCCCTGCAGTTTTCAAAATATCCCAAACATCCCAATTTCGAGGCCTTAGCCATATTTTGGAGCCAAATTCTTGCACCATGCACGTATTCGTGGTTTGAAATTACGACATTTTATACCCAACATATACTAAGTCCTGAAAGCGGCAGTGAGTCACATTTTGCACAAACTCTATTGCAGTTTTCGAAATATCCCAAATATCCCAATTTCGAGGCATGAGCCATATTTTGGAGCCAAATTTTGGCTCTCTGCACGTATTCGCAGTTTGAAATAACGACTTTTTATACCCAACATACGCCAAATACTGAAAGCGGCAGTGAGTCACATTTTGCTCAAACTCCCCTGCAGTTTTCAAAATATCCCAAACATCCCACTTTCAAGGCTTGAGCCATATTTTGGAGCCAAATTCAAGCTCTCTGCACGTATTCGCAGTTTGAAATTACTACTTTTTATACCCAACATATGCCAAGTTCTGTAAGCAGCGTTTGGTCATATTTGTCCCAACCCCCCCTGCAGTTTTCAAAATATCCCAAACTACCCAATTTCGAGGACTGAGCAATATTTTGGAGCCAAATTCTGGCTCTATGCACGTATTCGCAGTATGAAATTACGAATTTTTTATACCCAACATATGCCAAGTGTTGAAAGCGGCGTTTGGTTATATTTGTCCCAAACCTCCCAGCAGTTTTCAAAATATCCCAAACATCACAATATCGAGGCCTGAGCCATATTTTGGAGCCAAGATCTAGCTCTCTGCACGTAATCGCAGTTTGATATTACGATTTTTATACCCAACATATGCCAAGTACTGAAAGCGGCAGTGAGTCAAATTTTGCACAAACTCCAATGCAGTTTTCGAAATATCCCAAATATCCCAATTTCGAGGCCTGAGCCGTATTTTGGAGCCAAATTCTGGCTCTCTGCACGTATTCGCAGTTTGAAATTACAACTTTTTTATACCCAACATATGCCAAGTACTGAACGCGGCGTTTGGTCACATTTGTCCAAAACCCCCCCTGCAGTTTTCAAAATATCCCAAACATCCCAATTTCGAGGCCTGACCCATATTTTGGAGCCAAATTCTGGCTCTATGCACGTATTCGCGGTTTGAAATTACGGCATTTTATACCCAACATATGCCAAGTCCTGAAAGTGGCAGTGAGTCACATTTCGCACAAGCTCCCCTGCAGTTTTCGAAATATCTCAAATATCCCAATTTAGAGGCCTGAGCAATATTTTGGAGCCAAATTTTGGCTCTCTGCGCGTATTCAAAGTTTGAAATTACGACTTTTTATACCCAACTTATGCCAAGTACTGAAAGTGGCATTTGGTCAAATTTGTCCCAAACCTCCCTGCAGTTTTCAAAATATCCCAAACATCCCAATTTCGAGGCCTGAGCCATATTTTGGAGCCAAATTCTGGCTCTCTGCACGTATTCGAACTTTGAAATTACGACTTTTTATACCCAACATATGCCAAGTACTGAAAGTGGCATTTGGAAACATTTGTCCAAAACCCCCCCTGCAGTTTTCAAAATATCCCAAACATCCAATTTCGAGGCCTGAGCCATATTTTGGAGCCAAATTCTGGCTCTCTGCACATATTCGCAGTTTGAAATTACAACTTTTTTATACCCAACATATACCAAGTACTGAAAGTGGCATTTGGAAATATTTGTCCAAAACCCCCCCTGCAGTTTTCAAAATATCCCAAACATCCCAATTTCGAAGCCTGAGCCATATTTTGGAGCCAAATTCTGGCCCTATGCACGTATTCGCGGTTTGAAATTACGGCATTTTATACCCAACATATGCCAAGTCCTGAAAGCGGCAGTGAGTCACATTTTGCACAAACTCCCCTGCAGTTTTTCGAAATATCCCAAATATCCCAATTTTGAGGCCTGAACTATATTTTGGAGCCAAATTCTGGCTCTCTGCACGTATTCGAAGTTTGAAATTACGACTTTTTATACCCAACATATGCCAGGTACTGAAAGTGGCATTTGGTCAAATTTGTCCCAAACCTCCCTGCAGTTTTCAAAATATCCCAAAAATCCCAATTTCGAGTCCTGAGCCATATTTTGAAGACAAATTCTGGCTCTCTGCACGTATTCGAAGTTTGAAATTACGACTTTTTATACCCAACATATTCCAAGTACTGAACGCGGCGTTTGGTCACATTTGTCCAAAACCCCCCCTGCAGTTTTCAAAATATCCCAAACATCCCAATTTTGAGGCCTGAGCTATATTTTGGAGCCAAATTCTGGCTCTCTGCGCGTATTCGAAGTTTGAAATTACGACTTTTTATACCCAACATATGCCAAGTACTGAAAGTGGCATTTGGAAACATTTGTCCAAAACCCCCCCTGCAGTTTTCAAAATATCCCAAACATCCAATTTCGAGGCCTGAGCCATATTTTGGAGTCAAATTCTGGCTCTCTGCACATATTCGCAGTTTGAAATAACAACTTTTTTATACCCAACATATACCAAGTACTGAAAGTGGCATTTGGAAACATTTGTCCAAAACCCCCCCTGTAGTTTTCAAAATATCCCAAACATCCCAATTTCGAGGCCTGAGCCATATTTTGGAGCCAAATTCTGGCCCTATGCACGTATTCGCGGTTTGAAATTACGGCATTTTATACCCAACATATGCCAAGTCCTGAAAGCGGCAGTGAGTCACATTTTGCAAAAACTCCCCCGCAGTTTTCGAAATATCCCAAATATCGCAATTTTGAGGCCTGAACTATATTTTGGAGCCAAATTCTGGCTCTCTGCACGTATTCGAAGTTTGCAATTACGACTTTTTATGCCCAACATATGCCAGGTACTGAAAGTGGCATTTGGTCAAATTTGTCCCAAACCTCCCTGCAGTTTTCAAAATATCCCAAAAATCCCAATTTCGAGTCCTGAGCCATATTTTGGAGACAAATTCTGGCTCTCTGCACGTATTCGAAGTTTGAAATTACGACTTTTTATACCCAACATATTCCAAGTACTGAAAGCGGCAATTGGTCACATTTGTCTCAATCCACACGGCATTTTTCAAAATATCCCAAACATCCCAATTTCGAGGCCTGAGCCATATTTTGGAGCCAAATTCTGGCTCTCTGCACATATTCGCAGTTCGAAATTAAAACTTTTTTATACCCAACATATGCCAAGTACTGAAAGCGGCAGTGAGTCACATTTTGCACAAACTCCCCTGCAGTTTTCGAAATATCCCAAATATCCCAAATTCGAGGCCTGAGCCGTATTTTGGAGCCAAATTCTGGCTCTCTGCACGTATTCGCAGTTTGAAATTACAACTTTTTTATACCCAAAATATACCAAGTGCTGAAAGTGGCGTTTGGTCACATTTGTCCCAAACCCCCCATGCAGTTTTCAAAATATCCCAAATATCCCAAATTCGAGGCCTGAGCCGTATTTTGGAGCCAAATTCTGGCTCTCTGCACGTATTCGCAGTTTGAAATTACAACTTTTTTATACCCAAAATATACCAAGTGCTGAAAGTGGCGTTTGGTCACATTTGTCCAAAACCCCCCCTGCAGTTTTCAAAATATTCCAAACATCCCAATTTCGAGGCCTGAGCCATGTTTTGGAGCTAAATTCTGGCTCTCTGAACGTATTCGCAGTTTGATATTACGATTTTTATACCCAAAATATGCCAAGTACTGAAAGCGGCAGTGAGTCACATTTCGCACAAACTCCCCTGCAGTTTTCGAAATATCCCAAATATCCCAATATCGAGGCCTGAGCCATATTTTGGAGTCAAATTCTGGCTCTCTGCACGTATTCGAAGTTTGAAATTACGACTTTTTTTACCCAACATATGCCAAGTACTGAAAGTGGCATTTGGTCAAATTTGTCCCAAACCTCCCTGCAGTTTTCAAAATATCCCAAAAATCCCAATTTCGAGTCCTGAGCCATATTTTGGAGACAAATTCTGGCTCTCTGCACATATTCGCAGTTTGAAATTACCACTTTTTTATACCCAACATATGCCAAGTACTGAAAGCGGCAATTGATCACATTTGTCTCAATCCACCCGGCATTTTTCAAAATATCCCAAACATCCCAATTTCGAGGCCTGAGCCATATTTTGGAGCCAAATTCTGGCTCTCTGCACGTATTCGCAGTTTGAAATTACGACTTTTTTATACCCAACATATGCCAAGTACAGATCGCGGCGTTTGGTCACATTTGTCCAAAACCCCCCCTGCAGTTTTCAAAATATCCCAAACATCCCAATTTTGAGGCCTGAGCCATATTTTGGAGCCAAATTCTGGCTCTCTGCACGTATTCGCAGTTTGAAATTACGACTTTTTTCCCCAACATATGCCAAGTCCTGAAAGCGGCAGTAAGTCACATTTTGCACAAACTCCCCTGCAGTTTTCAAAATATCCCAAACATCCCAATTTCGAGGCATGAGCTATATTTTGGAGCCAAATTTTGGCTCTCTGCACATATTCGCAGTTTGAAATTACGAATATCCCAATTTAGAGGCCTGAGCAATATTTTGGAGCCAAATTTTGGCTCTCTGCGCGTATTCAAAGTTTGAAATTACGACTTTTTATACCCAACTTATGCCAAGTACTGAAAGTGGCATTTGGTCAAATTTGTCCCAAACCTCCCTGCAGTTTTCAAAATATCCCAAACATCCCAATTTCGAGGCCTGAGCCATATTTTGGAGCCAAATTCTGGCTCTCTGCACGTATTCGAACTTTGAAATTACGACTTTTTATACCCAACATATGCCAAGTACTGAAAGTGGCATTTGGAAACATTTGTCCAAAACCCCCCCTGCAGTTTTCAAAATATCCCAAACATCCAATTTCGAGGCCTGAGCCATATTTTGGAGCCAAATTCTGGCTCTCTGCACATATTCGCAGTTTGAAATTACAAGTTTTTTATACCCAACATATACCAAGTACTGAAAGTGGCATTTGGAAACATTTGTCCAAAACCCCCCCTGCAGTTTTCAAAATATCCCAAACATCCCAATTTCGAGGCCTGAGCCATATTTTGGAGCCAAATTCTGGCCCTATGCACGTATTCGCGGTTTGAAATTACGGCATTTTATACCCAACATATGCCAAGTCCTGAAAGCGGCAGTGAGTCACATTTTGCAAAAACTCCCCCGCAGTTTTCGAAATATCCCAAATATCCCAATTTTGAGGCCTGAACTATATTTTGGAGCCAAATTCTGGCTCTCTGCACGTATTCGAAGTTTGCAATTACGACTTTTTATGCCCAACATATGCCAGGTACTGAAAGTGGCATTTGGTCAAATTTGTCCCAAACCTCCCTGCAGTTTTCAAAATATCCCAAAAATCCCAATTTCGAGTCCTGAGCCATATTTTGGAGACAAATTCTGGCTCTCTGCACGTATTCGAAGTTTGAAATTACGACTTTTTATACCCAACATATTCCAAGTACTGAAAGCGGCAATTGGTCACATTTGTCTCAATCCACACGGCATTTTTCAAAATATCCCAAACATCCCAATTTCGAGGCCTGAGCCATATTTTGGAGCCAAATTCTGGCTCTCTGCACATATTCGCAGTTCGAAATTAAAACTTTTTTATACCCAACATATGCCAAGTACTGAAAGCGGCAGTGAGTCACATTTTGCACAAACTCCCCTGCAGTTTTCGAAATATCCCAAATATCCCAAATTCGAGGCCTGAGCCGTATTTTGGAGCCAAATTCTGGCTCTCTGCACGTATTCGCAGTTTGAAATTACAACTTTTTTATACCCAAAATATTCCAAGTGCTGAAAGTGGCGTTTGGTCACATTTGTCCCAAACCCCCCATGCAGTTTTCAAAATATCCCAAATATCCCAAATTCGAGGCCTGAGCCGTATTTTGGAGCCAAATTCTGGCTCTCTGCACGTATTCGCAGTTTGAAATTACAACTTTTTTATACCCAAAATATACCAAGTGCTGAAAGTGGCGTTTGGTCACATTTGTCCAAAACCCCCCCTGCAGTTTTCAAAATATTCCAAACATCCCAATTTCGAGGCCTGAGCCATGTTTTGGAGCTAAATTCTGGCTCTCTGAACGTATTCGCAGTTTGATATTACGATTTTTATACCCAAAATATGCCAAGTACTGAAAGCGGCAGTGAGTCACATTTCGCACAAACTCCCCTGCAGTTTTCGAAATATCCCAAATATCCCAATATCGAGGCCTGAGCCATATTTTGGAGTAAAATTCTGGCTCTCTGCACGTATTCGAAGTTTGAAATTACGACTTTTTTTACCCAACATATGCCAAGTACTGAAAGTGGCATTTGGTCAAATTTGTCCCAAACCTCCCTGCAGTTTTCAAAATATCCCAAAAATCCCAATTTCGAGTCCTGAGCCATATTTTGGAGACAAATTCTGGCTCTCTGCACATATTCGCAGTTTGAAATTACCACTTTTTTATACCCAACATATGCCAAGTACTGAAAGCGGCAATTGATCACATTTGTCTCAATCCACCCGGCATTTTTCAAAATATCCCAAACATCCCAATTTCGAGGCCTGAGCCATATTTTGGAGCCAAATTCTGGCTCTCTGCACGTATTCGCAGTTTGAAATTACGACTTTTTTATACCCAACATATGCCAAGTACAGATCGCGGCGTTTGGTCACATTTGTCCAAAACCCCCCCTGCAGTTTTCAAAATATCCCAAACATCCCAATTTTGAGGCCTGAGCCATATTTTGGAGCCAAATTCTGGATCTCTGCACGTATTCGCAGTTTGAAATTACGACTTTTTTCCCCAACATATGCCAAGTCCTGAAAGCGGCAGTAAGTCACATTTTGCACAAACTCCCCTGCAGTTTTCAAAATATCCCAAACATCCCAATTTCGAGGCATGAGCTATATTTTGGAGCCAAATTTTGGCTCTCTGCACATATTCGCAGTTTGAAATTACGAATATCCCAATTTCGATGCCTGAGCTATATTTTGGAGCCAAATTCTGGCTCCCTGCACGTATTCGCAGTTTGAAATTACGACTTTTTATACCCAACATATGCCAAGTACTGATTGCGGCGTTTGGTCACTATTGTCCAAAACCCCCCCTGCAGTTTTCAAAATATTCCAAACATCCCAATTTCGAGGCCTGACCCGTATTTTGGAGCCAAATTCTGGCTCTATGCACGTATTCGTGGTTTGAAATTACGACATTTTATACCCAACATATGCCAAGTCCTGAAAGCGGCAGTGATTCACATTTCGCACAAACTCCCCTGCAGTTTTCGAAATATCCCAAATATTCCAATTTTCAGGCCTGAGCTATATTTCGGAGCCAAGTTCTGGCTCTCTGCACGTATTCGCAGTTTGAAATTACGACTTTTTATACCCAACATATGCCAAGTTCTGAAAGCGGTGTTTGGTCATATTTGTCCCAAAGCCCACTGAGGTTTTCAAAATATCCCAAACATCCCAATTTCGAGGACTGAGCACTATTTTGGAGCCAAATTCTGGCTCTATGCACGTATTCGCAGTTTGAAATAACGACGTTTTATACCCAACATTTGCCAAGTACTGAAAGTGGCAGTGAGTCACATTATGCGCAAACTCCCCTGCAGTTTTCGAAATATCCCAAATATCCCAATTTTAAGGCCTGATACTTATTTTGGAGCCAAATTCTGGCTCTCTGCACGTATTCGCAGTTTGAAATTACGACTTTTTTATACCCAACATATACCAAGTACTGAAAGTGGCAGTGAGTCACATTATGCGCAAACTCCCCTGCAGTTTTCGAAATATCCCAAATATCCCAATTTTAAGGCCTGATACTTATTTTGGAGCCAAATTCTGGCTCTCTGCACGTATTCGCAGTTTGAAATTACGACTTTTTTATACCCAACATATACCAAGTACTGAAAGTGGCAGTGTGTCACATTTTGCGCAAACTCCCCTGCAGTTTTCGAAATATCCCAAATATCCCAATTTTAAGGCCTGATACTTATTTTGGAGCCAAATTCTGGCTCTCTGCACGTATTCGCAGTGTGAAATTACGACTTTTTATACCCAACATATGCCAAGTCCTGAAAGCGGCAGTGAATCACATTTCGCACAAACTCCCCTGCAGTTTTCGAAATATCCCAAATATCCCAATTTTAAGGCCTGATACTTATTTTGGAGCCAAATTCTGGCTCTCTGCACGTATTCGCAGTTTGAAATTACGACTTTTTTATACCCAACATATACCAAGTACTGAAAGCGGCGTTTGGTCAAATTTGTCCCAAACCCCCCCCCCCCTCCTGCAGTTTTCAAAATATCCCAAATATCCAAATTTCGACGCCTGAGCCATACTTTGGAGCCAAATTCTGGCTCTCTGCACTTATTCGCAGTTTGAAATTACGACTTTTTATACACAACATATGCCAAGTCCTGAAAGCAGCAGTGTGTCACATTTTGCACAAACTCCCCTGCAGTTTTCAAAATATCCCAAACATCTCAATTTCGAGGCCTGAGCCATATTTTGGAGCCAAATTCTGGTTCTCTGCACGTATTCGCAGTTTGAAATTCCTCTTGGAGTTGGAGTTGGAGGGTTTTTGGATTTGGAATGAGGGAAGAGGCGGGCTGGATGAGGCAGTTTATGTCTTTGGAAATATTTGTAATCATTTTATTTAGAGATGAGTGTGAGCAGAAATGACACACTATAGTAGTAATTTATAGTGAAGATAATATTGTATTTCCAAATGAGAAAAAATTATGCGAGGCGAAAACTGGCATAATACATGCCAGATAAAAGTAGGTTGGCAACAACTCCTCAATAAAAGATTTGGTTGTGGAGGAGATTCCCGCCCGAAGGTCGGCCATCTTGGCGCACAGATTGAACGCCCCTGGCTGGACTTTCTTTCCACACCTCGCCTGGGGCTTGTCATGTTCACAGAAAATGGTACCATCCGTTTTCTATGTGCGGCGGCTGGGACGCCAGAGAGGGGAGGTAAACAAAAGAGCGTACAGGACGCCCGCCAAGCTTGGTAGCTACTAGTCATGTAATCATATTAAGTATTAAAGTCAGTAACCAAGTCATGACTTTACATCAACCCTACAACCAAGACTTCCTCAGTAACACACAAACACCACATTGGCGACGAGGATGAACTGTGAACGCAGGTATTATTGTGACTCGTCGTCTGCACATGATCCAGTAATTGGTTCCGCAAATCCACAACCCAGTTACCAAACCAGTATTTACCCAGGTATTTCCTAAATCTAAACTTATCTTCATTTAAAGCCTTATCAATAACTCCCTTGTTATGCCCATTCATCCACTTGTACACTTCAATCATGTCACGTTAAGGTTTTTCCAACATCTCTTCATATGGAAGCTTTCTAATTTGCGGGATTAACTTTGTCATCCTAACTGACGTGTTCTAGTGAATTATGTCCATTCATTATGTGTATGGCGACCAAAACTGAACGGCATAATGTAAATGGGGCCTAAAAACAATACGTTAATAAACCCAGCCGACTTATTGCTAACTCTTCTATAAATAAATCTATGGGAAAGAAAAGCTCTCAGCCTGCTAACAAGAGTGTACAAATCCACAAGGGCCGGGACGAGGATTCGAACCTGCGTCCGAGAGCATCCCAGACGCTGCCGTAATCGACTGAGCTACGACATGGTCAAAAGGAGTTGAAACCGAAGATCTACTGAACATATTGGATCCTGCAGCCTCTCCGAGGCACAAACCAGTGTTAGTGTAACAAGAATGTGAAGTTGACTACGTCCATCTAGTTCCACCCGCTCCTCCCCAGAACTAGTTGTTAAATAAGCACTTTACCTTGACTCCTCTGATCCAACACTTGTCCACACGTGCCACACTCCTGAAAAAATATTTTTTACATATATTAAGGGCAAGTATAAGTAATTATTAAAATAAGGCACCAAACCGGGAAGGCTATGTAGCACCAGGGTAAGTATAAACAGTTTATTTCAAATACAATCGAGTAGGAAAATACAATTATGAATTTCAAGAACACTGGAACCAATCACTGGAAAAGGTGAAATTGCAATGGAGATTAATTAAAGATTGTATCAACAATAGCGAGTAGGCAAGACTGATAAGACTGCAATAGCCTAACGGAGTACATTTTTGTCTCCGACTCATGAGGCTATGGTTAAGCATCAATGTTCTTTTAAAGTTACATAGAAACACATTATCTTATTAGGGTCTTCCACTAAAAACAAACCTTTAGCTAATCTTAGATAAACGTACTGTGTATTATTAATTTATTTAGCTGTTTATTGGCCTAAATTATATAAATAACATGCTTAAAACCTCTTAAGTACAGTATATGGTCTCTGAGCACCAAACCAACGTTAGAAGCCTAGTGATTACATTGTCAAAAAGGACCATTTACAGGTGAAACAATTTCATATCGCAGAGTAAACAAGATGGAAACAATTATCTTCCACATTTATTTGCACAATTGCCATCCTGATATGACCACTCCATCGCCCTAGTCGTTAACACACTAAGTGCAGGCGATGAGTCACAATAACGTGGCTGAAGTAGTTTGACCAGGCCACACACTTGCAGGTGAAGGGATGACGACGTTTCGGTCCATCCTGGACCATTCTCAAGTCGACTTGAGAATGGTCCAGGACCGAAACGTCGTCGTCAACACACTAAACAATCTAGGGTGACTTGTTGCTAAACATTACAAGTCACCTTTACCTTAGCTACAAAACACGTTGTGCATATTATCACACTACCTTTAATGTCATAATGCAGCAGTTTGCGCGCTCAAAATACAGATAGACAAAATTCTCAGGAACCATAGGGGAACCTTTGACAAGCCGCCGGCTTCCTGTTGCCGTAGAGGGCACTATGGAGAAATGGTGGCCCTCTGGTAAATTTAAGTCAATATTACCTAGGAGTTATGATGTACCAGCCATTGAACATCTGGGACTCACAGTTAATATGAAAACAATCCTTAAGAATAGTTAAACGAATCTTTGACTGAAACGAACAACGTTGAATATTCAACTGTACGAGTCTCTGTTGTGGTCCCATCTGGCCTACTGTGTCCTAATATGGAAACCTCACTTCAAAAACACATCAATGATTTTCAGCTTTGGAGAAAGTTCAAGACAGCAACAACAATCATGCCAGAACTTGTTCAACTGTCACTACCACGAATCTTTGAAGGACTAACACTATAAAAGTTTAAATTGTTATAGATTTAGATAGATTAGCCTATAAATTTTCCTAGAAATTACCTACTTAATATTATCTGTTAAATTAAGGACCTGGCCGAAGTGCTATGCGTACTAATGGCTTTACAAGAATGTAAACACACAGGGCTATGTACTCCTTGTCACCTGTCCTCTTAAAAATAGCGTCGCTTTTGGCCGTTTACCCGTAAGGCCGAATATGGACGTAATTTGGAAATGAAAAGAAAATGAAAATAAATTTGGGCTTTTTTTCAACAACAATAAGTTAAGGGTCCTCTGGTAGGTTAGGTGGGCAGGAAATTCTCATAAAGTTGAAATTACGACTTTTTATACCCAACATATGCCAAGTACTGAAAGCGGCGTTTGGTTACATCTGTCCCAAACCCCCCAGCAGTTTTCAAAATATCCCAAACATTACAATTTCGAGGCTTGAGCCATTTTTTGGAGCCAAATTCTGGCTCTCTCAACGTATTCGCAGTTTGAAATTACGACTTTTTATACCCAACATATGCCAAGTACTGAAAGCGGCGTTTGGTTACATCTGTCCCAAACCCCCAAGCAGTTTTCAAAATATCCCAAACATCCCAATTTCGAGGCTTGAGCCATTTTTTTGGAGCCAAATTCTGGCTCTCTGAACGTATTCGCACTTTGAATTTACGACTTTTTATACCCAACATATGCAAAGTTCTGAAAGCGGCGTTTGGTCATATTTGTCGCAAACCCCCCTGCAGTTTTCAAAATATCCCAAACATCCCAATTTCGAGGCCTGAGCCAAATTTTGGAGCCAAATTCTGGCTAATGCACATATTCGCAGTTTGAAATTACGACTTTTATACCCAACATATGCCAAGTCCTGAAAGCGGCAGTGAGTCACATTTTGCACAAACTCTCTTGCAGTTTTCAAAATATCCCAAATATTCCAATTTCTAGGCCTGAGCCATATTTTGGAGCCAAATTCTGGCTCTCTGCACGTATTCGCAGTTTGAAATTACGACTTTATATACCCAACATATTCCAAGTACTGAAAGCGGCGTTTGGTCACATTTGTCCCAAACCTCCCTGCAGTTTTCAAAATATCCCAAACATCCCAATTTCGAGGCCTGAGCCATATTTTGGAGCCAAATTCTGGCTCTCTGCACGTATTCGCATTTTTAAATTACGACTTTTTTATAACCAACATATGCGAAGTACTGAGAGCGGCGTTTGGTGACATTTGTCCCAAACCCCCCCTGCAGTTTTCAAAATATCCCAAACAACCCAATTTCGAGGTCTGAGCCATATTTTAGAGTCAAATTCTGGCTCCATGCAAGTATTCGCGGTTTGAAATTACGACATTTTATACCCAACATATGCCAAGTCCTGAAAGCGGCAGTGAGTCACATTTCCAACAAACTCCCCTGCAGTTTTCGAAATATCCCAAATATCCCAATTTTGAGTCCTGAGCCATACTTTGGAGCCAAATTCTGGCTCTCTGCACGTATTCGCAGTTTGAAATTACGACTTTTTATACCCAACATATGCCAAGTTCTGTAAGCGGTGTTTGGTCATATTTGTCCCAAACCCCCCTACAGTTTTCGAAATACCCCAAACATCCCAATTTCGAGGCGTGAGCCATATTTTGGAGCCAAACTCAGGCTCTCTGCACGTATTCGCAGTTTGAATTTACGACTTTTAATTTATACCCAACATATGCCAAGTACTGAAAGCGGCAGTGAGTCACATTTCGCACAAACTCCCCTGCAGTTTTCGAAATATCCCAAATATCCCAATTTCGAGGCTTGAGCAATATTTTGGAGCCAAATTCTGGCTCTCTGCACGTATTCGCAGTTTGAAATTACGACATTTTATACCCAACATATGCCAAGTCTTGAAAGCGGCAGCGAGTCACATTTCGCACAAACTCCCCTGGAGTTTTCGAAATATCCCAAATATCCCAATTTCGAGGCCTGAGCCATATTTTGGAGCCAAATTCTGGCTCTCTGTACGTATTCGCAGTTTGAAATTACGAATTTTTTATACCCAACATATGCCAAGTACTGAAAGCGGCGTTTGGTCACATTTGTCCCAAACCCCCCCCCCTTCAGTTTTCAAAATATCCCTAACATCCCAATTTCGAGGCCTTAGCCATATTTTGGAGCCAAATTCTGGCTCTCTGCACGTATTCGCGGTTTGAAATTACGACATTTTATATCCAACATATGCCAAGTCTTGAAAGCGGCAGCGAGTCACATTTTGCTCAAACTCGCCTGCAGTTTTCAAAATATCCCAAACATCCCACTTTCATGGCCTGAGCCATATTTTGGAGCCAAATTCAAGCTCTCTGCACGTATTCGCAGTTTGAAATTATGACTTTTTATACCCAACATATGCCAAGTTCTGTAAGCAGCGTTTGGTCATATTTGTCCCAAACCCCCCTGCAGTTTTCAAAATATCCCAAACTACCCAATTTCGAGGACTGAGCAATATTTTGGAGCCAAATTCTGGCTCTATGCACGTATTCGCAGTTTGAAATTACGACTTTTTATACCCAACATATGCCAAGTGTTGAAAGCGGCGTTTGGTTATATTTGTCCCAAACCTCCCTGCAGTTTTCAAAATATCCCAAACATCACAATATCGAGGCCTGAGCCATATTTTGGAGCCAAATTCTGGCTCTCTGCACGTATTCGCAGTTTGATATTATGATTTTTATACCCAACATATGCCAAGTACTGAAAGCGCCAGTGAGTCACATTTTGCACAAATTCCCCTGCAGTTTTCGAAATACCCCAAAAATCCCAATTTCGAGGCGAGAGCCATATTTTGGAGCCAAACTCAGGCTCTCTGCACGTATTCGCAGTTTGAAATTACGACTTTTTTATACCCAACATATGTCAAGTACTGAAAGCGGCAGTGAGTCACATTTCGCACAAACTCCCCTGCAGTTTTCGAAATATCCCAAATATCCCAATTTCGAGGCTTGAGCAATATTTTGGAGCCAAATTCTGGCTCATTGCACGTATTCGCAGTTTGAAATTACGACCTTTTTTATGCCCAAAATATGCCAAGTAATGAATGCGGCGTTTGGTCACATTTTTCACAAACCGTCCCTGCAGTTTTCAAAATATCCCAAACATCCCAATTTCGAGAACTGTGCAATATTTTGGAGTCAAATTCTGGCTCTAGGCACGTATTCGTGGTTTGAAATTACGACTTTTTATACCCAACATATGCCAAGTCCTGAAAGCAGCAGTGAGTCAAATTTTGCACAAACTCCCCTGCAGTTTTCGAAATATCCCAAATATCCCAATTTCGAGGCTTGAGCAATATTTTAAAGCCAACTTCTGGCTCTCTGCACGTATTCGCAGTATGAAATTACGAATTTTTTATACCCAACATATGCCAAGTGTTGAAAGCGGCGTTTGGTTATATTTGTCCCAAACCTCCCTGCAGTTTTCAAAATATCCCAAACATCACAATATCGAGGCCTGAGCCATATTTAGGAGCCAAATTCTGGGTCTCTGCACGTATTCGCAGTTTGATATTACGATTTTTATACCCAACATATGCCAAGTACTGAAAGCAGCAGTGAGTCACATTTTGCACAAACTCCCCTGAAGTTTTCGAAATACCCCAAACATCCCAATTTCGTGGCGTGAGCAATATTTTGGAGCCAAATTCTGGCTCTATGCACGTATTCGCGGTTTGAAATTACGACATTTTATACCCAACATATGCCAAGTCCTGAAAGCGGCAGTGAGTCACATTTCGCACAAACTCCCCTGCAGTTTTCAAAATATCCCAAACATCCCAATTTCGAGGCCTGAGCCATATTTTGTAGCCAAATTTTGGCTCTCTGCACGTATTCGCACTTTGAAATTACGACTTTTTATACCAAACATATACCAAGTACTGAAAGCGGCATTTGGTCACATTTGTCCCAAACCTCCCAGCAGTTTTCAAAATATCCCAAACATCCCAATTTCGAGGACTGAGCCATGTTTTGGAGCCAAATTCTGGCTCTCTGTGCGTATCCGCAGTTTGAAATTACGACTTTTTTATACCCAACATATACCAAGTACTGAAAGCGGCATTTGGTCACATTTGTCTCAATCCTTCTTGCAGTTTTCAAAATATCTCAAACATCCCAATTTCGAGGCCTGATCCATATTTTGGAGCCAAATTCTAGCTCTCTGCACGTATTCGTAGTTTTAAATTGCGACTTTTTTATACCCAACATATGCCAAGTACTGAAATCGGCGTTTTCTCAAATTTGTCCCAATTCCCCCTGCAGTTTTCAAAATATCCCAAACATCTAAATTTCGAGGCCTGAGCCATATTTTGGAGCCAAATTCTGGCTCTCTGCACGTATTCGCAGTTTTTAATTACGACTTTTTTATACCCAACATATGCGAAGTACTGAGAGCGGCGTTTGGTGACATTTGTCCCAAACCCCCCTGCAGTTTTCAAAATATCCCAAACAACCCAATTTCGAGGTCTGAGCCATATTTTAGAGTCAAATTCTGGCTCCATGCAAGTATTCGCGGTTTGAAATTACGTCATTTTATACCCAACATATGCCAAGTCCTGAAAGCGGCAGTGAGTCACATTTCCAACAAACTCCCCTGCAGTTTTCGAAATATCCCAAATATCCCAATTTTGAGGCCTGAGCCATACTTTGGAGCCAAATTCTGGCTCTCTGCACGTATTCGCAGTTTGAAATTACGACTTTTTATACCCAACATATGCCAAGTTCTGTAAGCGGTGTTTGGTCATATTTGTCCCAAACCCCCCTACAGTTTTCGAAATACCCCAAACAATCCAATTTCGAGGCGTGAGCCATATTTTGGAGCCAAACTCAGGCTCTCTGCACGTATTCGCAGTTTGAATTTACGACTTTTAATTTATACCCAACATATGCCAAGTACTGAAAGCGGCAGTGAGTCACATTTCGCACAAACTCCCCTGCAGTTTTCGAAATATCCCAAATATCCCAATTTCGAGGCTTGAGCAATATTTTGGAGCCAAATTCTGGCTCTCTGCACGTATTCGCAGTTTGAAATTACGACATTTTATACCCAACATATGCCAAGTCTTGAAAGCGGCAGCGAGTCACATTTCGCACAAACTCCCCTGGAGTTTTCGAAATATCCCAAATATCCCAATTTCGAGGCCTGAGCCATATTTTGGAGCCAAATTCTGGCTCTCTGTACGTATTCGCAGTTTGAAATTACGAATTTTTTATACCCAACATATGCCAAGTACTGAAAGCGGCGTTTGGTCACATTTGTCCCAAACCCCCCCCTTTAGTTTTCAAAATATCCCAAATATCCCAATTTCGAGGCCTTAGCCATATTTTGGAGCCAAATTCTGGCTATCTGCACGTATTCGCAGTTTGAAATTACGACTTTTTATACCCAACATATGCCAAGTACTGAAAGCGGCAGTGAGTCACATTTTGCTCAAACTCCCCTGCAGTTTTCAAAATATCCCAAACATCCCACTTTCATGGCCTGAGCCATATTTTGGAGCCAAATTCAAGCTCTCTGCACGTATTCGCAGTTTGAAATTATGAATTTTTATACCCAACATATGCCAAGTTCTGTAAGCAGCGTTTGGTCATATTTGTCCCAAACCCACCTGGAGTTTTCAAAATATCCCAAACATCCCAATTTCGAGGACTGAGCAATATTTTGGAGCCAAATTCTGGCTCTATGCACGTATTCGCGGTTTGAAATTACGACATTTTATACCCAACATATGCCAAGTCCTGAAAGCGGCAGTGAGTCACATTTCGCACAAACTCCCCTGCAGTTTTCGTAATATCCCAAATATCCCAATTTCGAGGCCTGAGCCATATTTTGGAGCCAAATTCAGGCTCTCTGCACGTATTCGCAGTTTGAAATTACGACTTTTTTATACCCAACATATGCCAAGTACTGAAAGCGGCGTTTGGTCACATTTGTCCCAAACCCCCCCTGCAGTTTTCAAAATATCCCAAACATCCCAATTTCGAGGCCTTAGCCATATTTTGGAGCCAAATTCTGGCTCCATGCACGTATTCGCGGTTTGAAATTACGACATTTTATACCCAACATATGCCAAGTCCTAAAAGCGGCAGTGAGTCACATTTCCTACAAACTCCCCTGCAGTTTTCGAAATATCCTAAATATTCCAATTTTGAGGCCTGAGTCATATTTTGGAGCCAAATTCTGGCTCTCTGTACGTATTCGCAGTTTGAAATTACGAATTTTTTATACCCAACATATGCCAAGTACTGAAAGCGGCGTTTGGTCACATTTGTCCCAAACCCCCCCCCCCCTTTAGTTTTCAAAATATCCCTAACATCCCAATTTCGAGGCCTTAGCCATATTTTGGAGCCAAATTCTGGCTCTCTGCACGTATTCGCGGTTTGAAATTACGACATTTTATATCCAACATATGCCAAGTCTTGAAAGCGGCAGCGAGTCACATTTTGCTCAAACTCGCCTGCAGTTTTCAAAATATCCCAAACATCCCACTTTCATGGCCTGAGCCATATTTTGGAGCCAAATTCAAGCTCTCTGCACGTATTCGCAGTTTGAAATTATGACTTTTTATACCCAACATATGCCAAGTTCTGTAAGCAGCGTTTGGTCATATTTGTCCCAAACCCGCCTGCAGTTTTCAAAATATCCCAAACCACCCAATTTCGAGGACTGAGCAATATTTTGGAGCCAAATTCTGGCTCTATGCACGTATTCGCAGTTTGAAATTACGACTTTTTATACCCAACATATGCCAAGTGTTGAAAGCGGCGTTTGGTTATATTTGTCCCAAACCTCCCTGCAGTTTTCAAAATATCCCAAACATCACAATATCGAGGCCTGAGCCATATTTTGGAGCCAAATTCTGGCTCTCTGCACGTATTCGCAGTTTGATATTATGATTTTTATACCCAACATATGTCAAGTACTGAAAGCGCCAGTGAGTCACATTTTGCACAAATTCCCCTGCAGTTTTCGAAATACCCCAAAAATCCCAATTTCGAGGCGAGAGCCATATTTTGGAGCCAAACTCAGGCTCTCTGCACGTATTCGCAGTTTGAAATTACGACTTTTTTATACCCAACATATGTCAAGTACTGAAAGCGGCAGTGAGTCACATTTCGCACAAACTCCCCTGCAGTTTTCAAAATATCCCAAACATCCCACTTTCATGGCCTGAGCCATATTTTGGAGCCAAATTCAAGCTCTCTGCACGTATTCGCAGTTTGAAATTATGAATTTTTATACCCAACATATGCCAAGTTCTGTAAGCAGCGTTTGGTCATATTTGTCCCAAACCCACCTGGAGTTTTCAAAATATCCCAAACATCCCAATTTCGAGGACTGAGCAATATTTTGGAGCCAAATTCTGGCTCTATGCACGTATTCGCGGTTTGAAATTACGACATTTTATACCCAACATATGCCAAGTCCTGAAAGCGGCAGTGAGTCACATTTCGCACAAACTCCCCTGCAGTTTTCGTAATATCCCAAATATCCCAATTTCGAGGCCTGAGCCATATTTTGGAGCCAAATTCAGGCTCTCTGCACGTATTCGCAGTTTGAAATTACGACTTTTTTATACCCAACATATGCCAAGTACTGAAAGCGGCGTTTGGTCACATTTGTCCCAAACCCCCCCTGCAGTTTTCAAAATATCCCAAACATCCCAATTTCGAGGCCTTAGCCATATTTTGGAGCCAAATTCTGGCTCCATGCACGTATTCGCGGTTTGAAATTACGACATTTTATACCCAACATATGCCAAGTCCTAAAAGCGGCAGTGAGTCACATTTCCTACAAACTCCCCTGCAGTTTTCGAAATATCCTAAATATTCCAATTTTGAGGCCTGAGTCATATTTTGGAGCCAAATTCTGGCTCTCTGTACGTATTCGCAGTTTGAAATTACGAATTTTTTATACCCAACATATGCCAAGTACTGAAAGCGGCGTTTGGTCACATTTGTCCCAAACCCCCCCCCCCCTTTAGTTTTCAAAATATCCCTAACATCCCAATTTCGAGGCCTTAGCCATATTTTGGAGCCAAATTCTGGCTCTCTGCACGTATTCGCGGTTTGAAATTACGACATTTTATATCCAACATATGCCAAGTCTTGAAAGCGGCAGCGAGTCACATTTTGCTCAAACTCGCCTGCAGTTTTCAAAATATCCCAAACATCCCACTTTCATGGCCTGAGCCATATTTTGGAGCCAAATTCAAGCTCTCTGCACGTATTCGCAGTTTGAAATTATGACTTTTTATACCCAACATATGCCAAGTTCTGTAAGCAGCGTTTGGTCATATTTGTCCCAAACCCGCCTGCAGTTTTCAAAATATCCCAAACCACCCAATTTCGAGGACTGAGCAATATTTTGGAGCCAAATTCTGGCTCTATGCACGTATTCGCAGTTTGAAATTACGACTTTTTATACCCAACATATGCCAAGTGTTGAAAGCGGCGTTTGGTTATATTTGTCCCAAACCTCCCTGCAGTTTTCAAAATATCCCAAACATCACAATATCGAGGCCTGAGCCATATTTTGGAGCCAAATTCTGGCTCTCTGCACGTATTCGCAGTTTGATATTATGATTTTTATACCCAACATATGTCAAGTACTGAAAGCGCCAGTGAGTCACATTTTGCACAAATTCCCCTGCAGTTTTCGAAATACCCCAAAAATCCCAATTTCGAGGCGAGAGCCATATTTTGGAGCCAAACTCAGGCTCTCTGCACGTATTCGCAGTTTGAAATTACGACTTTTTTATACCCAACATATGTCAAGTACTGAAAGCGGCAGTGAGTCACATTTCGCACAAACTCCCCTGCAGATTTCGAAATATCCCAAATATCCCAATTTCGAGGCTTGAGCAATATTTTGGAGCCAAATTCTGGCTCATTGCACGTATTCGCAGTTTGAAATTACGACCTTTTTTATGCCCAAAATATGCCAAGTAATGAATGCGGCGTTTGGTCACATTTTTCACAAACCGTCCCTGCAGTTTTCAAAATATCCCAAACATCCCAATTTCGAGAACTGTGCAATATTTTGGAGTCAAATTCTGGCTCTAGGCACGTATTCGTGGTTTGAAATTACGACTTTTTATACCCAACATATGCCAAGTCCTGAAAGCAGCAGTGAGTCAAATTTTGCACAAACTCCCCTACAGTTGTCGATATATCCCAAATATCCCAATTTCGAGGCCTGAGCCATATTTTGGAGCCAACTTCTGGCTCTCTTCACGTATTCGCAGTATGAAATTACGAATTTTTTATACCCAACATATGCCAAGTGTTGAAAGCGGCGTTTGGTTATATTTGTCCCAAACCTCCCTGCAGTTTTCAAAATATCCCAAACATCACAATATCGAGGCCTGAGCCATATTTTGGAGATAAATTCTGGCTCTCTGCAGGTATTCGCAGTTTGATATTACGATTTTTATACCCAACATATGACAAGTACTGAAAGCTGCAGTGAGTCACATTTCGCACAAACTCCCCTGCAGTTTTCGAAATATCCCAAATATCCCAATTTCGAGGCTTGAGCAATATTTTGGAGCCAAATTCTGGCTCTCTGTACGTATTCGCAGTTTGAAATTACGAATTTTTTATACCCAACATATGCCAAGTACTGAAAGCGGCGTTTGGTCACATTTGTCCCAAACCCCCCCCTTTAGTTTTCAAAATATCCCAAATATCCCAATTTCGAGGCCTTAGCCATATTTTGGAGCCAAATTCTGGCTATCTGCACGTATTCGCAGTTTGAAATTACGACTTTTTATACCCAACATATGCCAAGTACTGAAAGCGGCAGTGAGTCACATTTTGCTCAAACTCCCCTGCAGTTTTCAAAATATCCCAAACATCCCACTTTCATGGCCTGAGCCATATTTTGGAGCCAAATTCAAGCTCTCTGCACGTATTCGCAGTTTGAAATTATGAATTTTTATACCCAACATATGCCAAGTTCTGTAAGCAGCGTTTGGTCATATTTGTCCCAAACCCACCTGGAGTTTTCAAAATATCCCAAACATCCCAATTTCGAGGACTGAGCAATATTTTGGAGCCAAATTCTGGCTCTATGCACGTATTCGCGGTTTGAAATTACGACATTTTATACCCAACATATGCCAAGTCCTGAAAGCGGCAGTGAGTCACATTTCGCACAAACTCCCCTGCAGTTTTCGTAATATCCCAAATATCCCAATTTCGAGGCCTGAGCCATATTTTGGAGCCAAATTCAGGCTCTCTGCACGTATTCGCAGTTTGAAATTACGACTTTTTTATACCCAACATATGCCAAGTACTGAAAGCGGCGTTTGGTCACATTTGTCCCAAACCCCCCCTGCAGTTTTCAAAATATCCCAAACATCCCAATTTCGAGGCCTTAGCCATATTTTGGAGCCAAATTCTGGCTCCATGCACGTATTCGCGGTTTGAAATTACGACATTTTATACCCAACATATGCCAAGTCCTAAAAGCGGCAGTGAGTCACATTTCCTACAAACTCCCCTGCAGTTTTCGAAATATCCTAAATATTCCAATTTTGAGGCCTGAGTCATATTTTGGAGCCAAATTCTGGCTCTCTGCACGTATTCGCAGTTTGAAATTACGACTATTTATACCTAACATAAGCCGAGTACTGAAAGCGGCAGTGTGTCACATTTTGCTCAAACTCCCCTGCAGTTTTCAAAATATCCCAAACATCCCACTTTCATGGCCTGAGCCATATTTTGGAGCCAAATTCAAGCTCTCTGCACGTATTCGCAGTTTGAAATTATGACTTTTTATACCCAACATATGCCAAGTGTTGAAAGCGGCGTTTGGTTATATTTGTCCCAAACCTCCCTGCAGTTTTCAAAATATCCCAAACATCACAATATCGAGGCCTGAGCCATATTTTGGAGCCAAATTCAAGCTCTCTGCACATATTCGCAGTTTGATATTACGATTTTTATACCCAACATATGACAAGTACTGAAAGCGGCAGTGAGTCACATTTCGCACAAACTCCCCTGCAGTTTTCGAAATATCCCAAATATCCCAATTTCGAGGCGTGAGCCATATTTTGGAGCCAAACTCAGGCTCTCTGCACGTATTTCCAGTTTAAAATTACGACTTTTTTATACCCAACATATGCCAAGTACTGAAAGCAGCAGTGAGTCACATTTTGCACAAACTCCCCTGCAGTTTTCAAAATATCCCAAACATCACAATATCGAGGCCTGAGCCATATTTTGGAGCCAAATTCAGGCTCTATGCAAGTATTCGCGGTTTGAAATTACCACTTTTTTATACCCAACATATGCCAAGTACTGTAAGCGGCGTTTGGTCACATTTGTTTCAAACCTCCCTGCAGTTTTCAAAATATCCCAAACATCATAATTTCGAGGCCTGAACCATATTTTGGAGCCAAATTCTGGATCTCTGCACGTATTCGCAGTTTGAAATTACGACTTTTTTTTACCCAACATCTACCAAGTACTGAAAGCAGCGTTTGGTCACATTTGTCCCAAACCCCCTTGCAGTTTTCAAAATATCCCAAACATCCCAATTTCGAGGCCTGATCCATATTTTGGAGCCAAATTCTGGCTCTATGCACGTATTCGCAGTTTGAAATTACGACAATTTATACCCAACATATGCCAAGTCCTGAAAGCGACAGTGAGTCACATTTCGCACAAACTCCCCTGCAGTTTTCGAAATATCCCAAATATCCCAATTTTGAGGCCTGAGCCATATTTTGGAGCCAACTTCTGGCTCTCTGCACGTATTCGCAGTATGAAATTACGAATTTTTTATACCCAACATATGCCAAGTACTGAAAGCGCCGTTTGGTTACATTTGTCCCAAACCTCCCTGCAGATTTCAAAATATCCCAAACATCACAATATCGAGGCCTGAGCCATATTTTGGAGCCAAATTCTGGCTCTCTGCACGTATTCGCAGTTTGATATTACGATTTTTATACCCAACATATGCCAAGAACTGAAAGGGGCAGTGAGTCACATTTTGCACAAACTCCCCTGCAGTTTTCGAAATATCCCAAACATCCCAATTTCGAGGTGTGAGCCATATTTTGGAGCCAAACTCTGGCTCTCTGCACGTATTCGCAGTTTGAAATTACGACTTTTTTATACCCAATGTATGCCAAGTACTGAAAGCAGCGTTTGGTCACATTTGTCCCAAACCCCCCCCTGCAGTTTTCAAAATATCCCAAACATCCCACTTTCAAGGCCTGAGCCATGTTTTAAAAGCCAAATTCAAGCTCTCTGCACGTTTTCGCAGTTTGAAATTACGACTTTTTATACCCAACATATGCCAAGTTCTGAAAGCGGCGTTTGGTCATATTTGTCCCAAACCCTCCTTCAGTTTTCAAAATATCCCAAACATCCCAATTTCGAGGACTGAGCAATATTTTGGAGCCAAATTCTGGCTCTCTGCACGTATTCGCAGTTTGAAATTATGACTTTTTATACCCAACATATGCCAAATTCTGTAAGCAGCGTTTGGTCATATTTGTCCCAAACCCCCCTGCAGTTTTCAAAATATCCCAAACTACCCAATTTCGAGGACTGAGCAATATTTTGGTGCCAAATTCTGGCTCTATGCACGTATTCGCAGTTTGAAATTACGACTTTTTATACCCAACATATGCCAAGTGTTGAAAGTGGCGTTTGGTTATAGTTGTCCCAAACCTCCCTGCAGTTTTCAAAATATCCCAAACATCACAATATCGAGGCCTGAGCCATATTTTGGAGCCAAGTTCTGGCTCTCTGCACGTATTCGCAGTTTGATATTACGATTTTTATACCCAACATATGCCAAGTACTGAAAGCGCCAGTGAGTCACATTTTGCACAAATTCCCCTGCAGTTTTCGAAATACCCCAAAAATCCCAATTTCGAGGCGAGAGCCATATTTTGGAGCCAAACTCAGGCTCTCTGCACGTATTCGCAGTTTGAAATTACGACTTTTTTATACCCAACATATGTCAAGTACTGAAAGCGGCAGTGAGTCACATTTCGCACAAACTCCCCTGCAGTTTTCGAAATATCCCAAATATCCCAATTTCGAGGCTTGAGCAATATTTTGGAGCCAAATTCTGGCTCATTGCACGTATTCGCAGTTTGAAATTACGACCATTTTTATGCCCAACATATGCCAAGTACTGAATGCGGCGTTTGGTCACATTTTTCCCAAACCGTCCGTGCAGTTTTCAAAATATCCCAAACATCCCAATTTCAAGGACTGAGCAATATTTTGGAGCCAAATTCTGGCTCTATGCACGTATTCGCAGTTTGAAATTACGAATTTTTATACCCAACATATGCCAAGTCCTGAAAGCGGCAGTGAGTCAAATTTTGCACAAACTCCCCTACAGTTTTCGAAATATCCCAAATATCCCAATTTCGAGGCCTGTGCCATATTTTGGAGCCAACTTCTGGCTCTCTGCACGTATTCGCAGTATGAAATTACGATTTTTTTATACCCAACATATGCCAAGTACTGAAAGCGGCGTTTGGTAACATTTGTCCCAAACCTCCCTGCAGTTTTCAAAATATCCCAAACATCACATATCGAGGCCTGAGCCATATTTTGGAGCCAAATTCTGGCTCTCTGCACGTATTCGCAGTTTAATATTACGATTTTTATACCCAACATATGCCAAGTACTGAAAGAGGCAGTGAGTCACATTTTGCACAAACTCCCCTGCAGTTTTCGAAATATCCCAAACATCCCAATTTCGAGGTGTGAGCCATATTTTTGAGCCAAACTCTGGCTCTCTGCACGTATTCGCAGTTTGAAATTACGACTTTTTTATACCCAACGTATGCCAAGTACTGAAAGCGGCGTTTGATCACATTTGTCCCAAACCCCCCTGCAGTTTTCAAAATATCCCAAACATCCCAATTTTGAGGCCTGAGTCATATTTTGGAGCCAAATTCTGGCTCTCTGCACGTATTCGCAGTATGAAATTACGACTTTTTATACCCAACATATGTCAAATACTGAAAGCGGCAGTGAGTCACATTTTGCTCAAACTCCCCTGCAGTTTTCAAAATATCCCAAACATCCCACTTTCAAGGCCTGAGCAATATTTTGGAGCCAAATTCTGGCTCTATGCACGTATTCGCAGTATGAAATTACGAATTTTTTATACCCAACATATGCCAAGTGTTGAAAGCGGCGTTTGGTTATATTTGTCCCAAACCCCCCAGCAGTATTCAAAATATCCCAAACATCCCAATTTTGAGGCCTGAGCCATATTTTGGAGCCTAATTCTGGCTCTATGCACGTATTCGCGGTTTGAAATTACGACTTTTTTATGCCCAACATATGCCAAGTACTGAACGCGGCATTTGGTCACATTTGTCCCAATCCCCCCACTGTAGTTTTCAAAATATCCCAAACATCCCTATTTCGAGGCCTGAGCCAAATTTTGGAGCCAAATTCTGGCTCTATGCATGTATTCGTGGTTTGAAATGACGACATTTTATACCCAACATATGCCAAGCCCTGAAAGCGGCAGTGAGTCACATTTCGCACAAACTCCCCTGCAGTTTTCGAAATATCCCAAATATCCCAATTTCGAGGACTGAGCCATATTTTGGAGCCAAATTCTGGCTCTCTGCACGTATACGCAGTTTGAAACTACGACTTTTTTATACCCAACATATGCCAAGTACTGAAAGCGGCGTTTGGTTACATTTGTCCCAAACCTCCCTGCAGTTTTCAAAATATCCCAAACATCACAATATCGAGGCCTCAGCCATATTTTGGAGCCAAATTCTGGCTCTCTGCACGTTTTCGCAGTTTGATATTAGGATTTTTATACCCAACATATGCCAAGTACTGAAAGCGGCAGTGAGTCACATTTTGCACAAACTCCCCTGCAATTTTCGAAATATCATAAATATCCCAATTTTGAGGATTGAGCCATATTTTGGAGCCAAATTCTGGCTCTCTGCACGTATTCGCAGTTTGAAATTACGACTTTTTTATACCCAATTTATGCCAAGTACTGAAAGCGGCGTTTGGTAACCTTTGTCCCAAACCCTCCTGCAGTTTTCAAAATATCTCAAACATCGCAATTTCGAGGCCTGAGCCATATTTTGGAGCCAAATTCTGGCTCTATGCACGTATTCGAGGCTTGAAATTACGATATTTTATACCCAACATATGCCAAGTCCTGAAACCGGCAGTGAGTCACATTTTGCACAAACTTCCTTCCAGTTTTCGAAATATCCCAAATATCCCAATTTCGAGGCCTGAGCAATATTTGGGAGCCAAATTCTGGCTCTCTGCACGTATTCACAGTTTGAAATTACGATTTTTTTATGCCCAACATATGCCACGTACTGAAAGCGGTGTTTGGTCACATTTGTCCCAAACCCCCCCCCCCCCCTGCAGTTTTCAAAATATCCCAAACATCCCAATTTCGAGGCCTGAGCAATATTATGGAGCCAAATTCTGGCTCTATGCACGTATTCGCGGTTTGAAATTACGATATTTTATACATAACATATGCCAAGCCCTGAAAGCGGCAGTGAGTCACATTTCACACAAACTCCCCTGCAGTTTTCGAAATATCCCAAATATCCCAATTTTGAGGCCTGATCCATATTTTGGAGCAAAATTCTGGCTCTCTGCACGTATTCGCAGTTTGAAATTATGAATTTATATACCCAACATATGCCAAGTACTGAAAGCGGCGTTTCGTCACTTTTGTCCCAAACCTCCCTGCAGTTTCAAAATATCCCAAACATCCCAATTTCGAGGCCTGAGTCATATTTTGGAGCCAAATTCTGGCTCTATGCATGTATTCGCGGTTTGAAATTACGACATTTTATGCCCAACATATGCCAAGTCCTGAAAGCGGCAGTGAGTCACATTTCACACAAACTGCACTGCAGTTTTCAAAATATCCCAAATATCCCAATTTCGAGGCCTGAGCAATATTTTGGAGCCAAATTCTGGCTCTCTGCACGTATTCGCAGATTGAAATTACGACTTTATATACCCAACATATGCCAAGTACTGTAAGCGACGTTTGGTCATATTTACCTGGTTGATACCTGGTTGATGGGGTTCTGGGAGTCTTCTACTCCCCAAGCCCGGCCCGAGGCCAGGCTCGACTTGTGAGAGTCTGGTCCACCAGGCTGTTGCTTGTAGCGGCCCGCAGGCCCACATACCCACCACAGCCCGGCTGGTCCGGCACTCCTTGGAGGAATAAATCTAGTTTCCTCTTGAAAATGTCCACGGTTGTTCCGGCAATATTTCTTATGCTTGCTGGGAGGACGTTGAACAACCGCGGACCTCTGATGTTTATACAGTGTTCTCTGATTGTGCCTATGGCACCTCCGCTCTTCATTGGTTCTATTCTACATTTTCTTCCATGTCGTTCACTCCAGTACGTTGTTATTTTACTGTGTAGATTTGGTACTTGGCCCTCCAGTATCTTCCAGGTGTATATTATTTGATATCTCTCTCGTCTTCTTTCTAGTGAGTACATTTGGAGGGCTTTGAGACGATCCCAATAATTTAGGTGCTTTATTGCGTCTATGCGTGCCGTATATGTTCTCTGTATTTCCTCTATTTCAGCAATCTCTCCTGCTTTGAAGGGGGAAGTGAGTACTGAGCAGTACTCAAGACGGGACAACACAAGTGCCTTGAAGAGCACAACCATTGTGATGGGATCCCTGGATTTGAAAGTTCTCGTAATCCATCCTATCATTTTTCTGGCTGTCGCAATATTTGCTTGGTTATGCTCCCCAAACGTTAGGTCGTCAGACATTATTATTCCCAAATCCTTTACATGCTGTTTTCCTACTATGGGTACATTTGATTGTGTTTTGTACTCTGTATTATGTTTAAGGTCCTCATTTTTACCGTACATGAGTACCTGGAATTTATCACTGTTAAACATCATGTTATTTTCTGATGCCCAGTCGAAAACTTTATTAATATCAGCTTGAAGTTTTTCAATGTCCTCAGCCGAGGTAATTTTCATACTGATTTATGTGTCATCTGCAAAGGATGATACGAAGCTGTGACTTGTATTTTTGTCTATATCTGATATGAGAATAAGGAAAAGCAGTGGTGCAAGGACTGTACCCTGAGGTACAGAGCTTTTCACTGCACTTGGACTAGATTTTATATGGTTGACAGTTACTCGCTGAGTCCTGTTTGACAGAAAACTGAGTATCCAGCGTCCTACTTTACCGGTTATTCCCATTGACTTCATTTTGTGTGCTATCACGCCATGGTCACATTTATCGAAGGCCTTTGCGAAGTCCGTGTATATCACATCAGCATTCTGTTTCTCTTCTAATGCCTCAGTGACTTTGTCGTAGTGCTCAAGTAGCTGTGAGAGGCACGATCTTCCCGCTCGAAATCCATGTTGGCCTGGGTTATGAAGGTCATTGGTCTCCATGAAATTGGTGACCTGACTCCTAATCACTCTCTCAAAAACTTTTATGATGTGCGATGTTAGTGCAACTGGTCTATAATTTTTTGCCAATGCTTTGCTCCCTCCCTTGTGTAGAGGGGCTATGTCTGCTACTTTAAGTGCATCTGGTATCTCCCCCGTGTCCAAGCTCTTCCTCCACACTATACTGAGTGCCTGTGCTACCGGCACTTTGCATTTCTTTATAAATATTGAATTCCATGAGTCTGGACCTGGGGCCGAGTGCATGGGCCCAGTGCATTTGTCCCAAACCTCACTGCAGTTTTCAAAATATCCCAAACATCCCAATTTCGACGCCTGAGCCATATTTTGGAGCCAAATTCTGGCTCTCTGCACGTATTCGCAGTTTGAAATTACGACTATTTATTCAAACATATGCCAAGTCCTGAAAGCGGCTTTTGGTCAAATTTGTCCCAAACCCCCCTGCAGTTTTCAAAATATCCCAAATATCCCAATTTCGAGACCTGAGCCATATTTTGGGCCAAACTCTGGCTCTCTGCACGTATTCGCAGTTTGAAATTACGAATTTTTTATACCCAATATATGCCAAGTACTGAAAGCGGCGTTTGGTAACATTTGTCCCAAACCCCCCTGCAGTTTTCAAAATATCCCAAACATCCCAATTTCGAGGCCTGAGCCATATTTTGGAGCCAAATTCTGGCTCTATGCACGTATTCGCGGTTTGAAATTACGACATTTTATACCCAACAAATGCCAAGTCTTAAAAGCGGCAGAGAGTCACATTTCGCACAAACTCCCCTGCAGTTTTCGAAATATACCAAATATCCCAATTTCGAGGCCTGAGCCAAATTTTGGAGCCAAATTCTGGCTCTATGCACGTATTCGTGGTTTGAAATTACGACATTTTATACCCAACATATGCCAAGCCCAGAAAGCGGCAGTGAGTCACATTTCGCACAAACTCCACTGCATTTTTCGAAATATACTAAATATCACTATTTTGAGGCCTGAGCCATATTTTGGAGCCAAATTCTGGCTCTCTGCACGTATACACAGTTTGAAATTACGACTTTTTTATACCCAACATATGCCAAGTACTGAAAGTGGCGTTTGGTCACATTTGTCCCAAACCTCCCTGCAGTTTTCAAAATATCCCAAACATCCCAATTTCGAGGCATGAGCCATATTTTGGAGCCAAATTCTGGCTCTATGCACGTATTCGCAGTTTGATATTACGATTTTTATACCCAACATATGCCAAGTACTGAAAGCGGCAGTGAGTCACATTTTGCACAAACTCCCCTGCAGTTTTCGAAATATCCCAAATATCCTAATTTCGAGGCCTGAGCTATATTTTGGAGCCAAATTCTGGCTCTCTGCACGTATTCGCAGTTTGAAACTACAACTTTTTTATACCCAACATATGCCAAGTACTGAAAGCGGCGTTTGGTTACATTTGTCCCAAACCTCCCTGCAGTTTTCAAAATATCCCAAACATCACAATATCGAGGCCTCAGCCATATTTTGTAGCCAAATTCTGGCTCTCTGCACGTATTCGCAGTTTGATATTACGATTTTTATACCCAACATATGCCAAGTACTGAAAGCGGCAGTGAGTCACATTTTGCAAAAACTCCCCTGCAATTTTCGAAATATCATAAATATCCCAATTTTGAGGCCTGAGCCATATTTTTGAGCCAAATTCTGGCTCTCTGCACGTATTCGCAAACTCCCCAGCAGTTTTCGAAATATCCCAAACATCCCAATTTCGAGGCCTGAGCCATATTTTGGAGCCAAATTCTGGCTCTCTGCACGTATTCGCAGTTTGATATTACGATTTTTATACCCAACATATGCCAAGTACTGAAAGCGCCAGTGAGTCGCATTTTGCACAAATTCCCCTGCAGTTTTCGAAATACCCCAAAAATCCCAATTTCGAGGCGAGAGCCATATTTTGGAGCCAAACTCAGGCTCTCTGCACGTATTCACAGTTTGAAATTACGACTTTTTTATACCCAACATATGTCAAGTACTGAAAGCGCCAGTGAGTCGCATTTCGCACAAACTCCCCTGCAGTTTTCGAAATATCCCAAATATCCCAATTTCGAGGCTTGAGCAATATTTTGGAGCCAAATTCTGGCTCATTGTACGTATTCGCAGTTTGAAATTACAACTTTTTTTATGCCCAACATATGCCAAGTACTGAATGCGGCGTTTGGTCACATTTTTCCCAAACCGTCCGTGCAGTTTTCAAAATATCCCAAAAGTCCCAATTTCAAGGACTGAGCAATATTTTGGAGCCAAATTCTGGCTCTATGCACGTATTCGCAGTTTGAAATTACGAATTTTTATACCCAACATATGCCAAGTCATGAAAGCGGCAGTGAGTCAAATTTTGCACAAACTCCCCTACAGTTTTCGAAATATCCCAAATATCCCAATTTCGAGGCCTGAGCCATATTTTGGAGCCAACTTCTGGCTCTCTGCACGTATTCGCAGTATGAAATTACGAATTTTTTATACCCAACATATGCCAAGTCTTGAAAGCGGCAGTGAGTCACATTTCGCACAAACTCCCCTGCAGTTTTCGAAATATCCCAAATATCCTAATTTCGAGGACTGAGCCATATTTTGGAGCCAAATGCTGGCTCTCTGCACGTATTCGCAGTTTGAAATTACGACTTTTTTATGCCCAACATATGCCAAGTACTGAACGCGGCATTTGGTCACATTTGTCCCAATCCCCCCACTGTAGTTTTCAAAATATCCCAAACATCCCTATTTCGAGGCCTGAGCCAAATTTTGGAGCCAAATTCTGGCTCTATGCATGTATTCGTGGTTTGAAATGACGACATTTTATACCCAACATATGCCAAGCCCTGAAAGCGGCAGTGAGTCACATTTCGCACAAACTCCCCTGCAGTTTTCGAAATATCCCAAATATCCCAATTTCGAGGACTGAGCCATATTTTGGAGCCAAATTCTGGCTCTCTGCACATATACGCAGTATGAAACTACGACTTTTTTATACCCAACATATGCCAAGTACTGAAAGCGGCGTTTGGTTACATTTGTCCCAAACCTCCCTGCAGTTTTCAAAATATCCCAAACATCACAATATCGAGGCCTCATCCATATTTTGGAGCCAAATTCTGGCTCTCTGCACGTATTCGCAGTTTGATATTAGGATTTTTATACCCAACATATGCCAAGTACTGAAAGCGGCAGTGAGTCACATTTTGCACAAACTCCCCTGCAATTTTCGAAATATCATAAATATCCCAATTTTGAGGCCTGAGCCATATTTTTGAGCCAAATTCTGGCTCTCTGCACGTATTCGCAGTTTGAAATTACGACTTTTTTATACCCAATTTATGCCAAGTACTGAAAGCGGCAGTAAGTCACATTTTGCACAAACTTCCTTCCAGTTTTCGAAATATCCCAAATATCATAATTTCGAGGCCTGAGCAATATTTTCGAGCCAAATTCTGGCTCTCTGCACGTATTCGCAGTTTGAAATTACGACTTTTTATAACCAACATATGCCAAGTACTGAAAGCAGCAGTGAGTCACATTTTGCACAAACTCCCCTGCAGTTTTCAAAATATCCCAAACATCCCACTTTCGAGGCCTGAGCCATATTTTGGAGCCAAATTCAAGCTCTCTGCACGTATTCGCAGTTTGAAATTACAACTTTTTATACGCAACATATGCCAAGTTCTGAAAGCGGCGTTTCGTCTCTTTGGTCCCAAACCCCCCTGCAGTTTTCAAAATATCCCAAACATCCCAATTTCGAGGACAGAGCAATATTTTTCAGCCAAATTCTGGCTCTATGCACGTATTCGCAGTTTGAAATTACGAATTTTTATACCCAACATATGCCAAGTCCTGAAAGCGGCAGTGAGTCAAATTTTGTACAAACTCCCCTGCAGTTTTCGAAATATCCCAAATATCCCAATATCGTGGCGTGAGCCATATTATGGAGCCAAATTCTGGCTCTCTCCAAGTATTCGCAGTTTAATATTACGATTTTATACCCAACATATGCCAAGTACTGAAAACGGCAGTGAGTAACATTTTGCACAAACTCCCCTGTAGTTTTCGAAATATCCCAAACATCCCAATTTCGAGGCCTGAGCCTTATTTTGGAGCCAAACTCTGGCTCTCTCCACGTATTCGCAGTTTGAAATTACGAATTTTTTATACCCAATATATGCCAAGTACTGAAAGCGGCGTTTGGTAACATTTGTCCCAAACCCCCCCTGCAGTTTTCAAAATATCACAAACTTCCCAATTTCGAGGACTGAGCAATATTTGGGAGCCAAATTCTGGCTCTCTGCACGTATTCACAGTTTGAAATTACGACTTTTTTATGCCCAACATATGCCACGTACTGAAAGCGGTGTTTGGTCACATTTGTCCCAAACCCCCCCCCCCCCCCCTGCAGTTTTCAAAATATCCCAAACATCCCAATTTCGAGGCCTGAGCAATATTATGGAGCCAAATTCTGGCTCTATGCACGTATTCGCGGTTTGAAATTACGATATTTTATACATAACATATGCCAAGCCCTGAAAGCGGCAGTGAGTCACATTTCACACAAACTCCCCTGCAGTTTTCGAAATATCCCAAATATCCCAATTTTGAGGCCTGATCCATATTTTGGAGCAAAATTCTGGCTCTCTGCACGTATTCGCAGTTTGAAATTACGACTTTATATACCCAACATATGCCAAGTACTGAAAGTGGCGTTTGGTTACATTTGTCCCAAACCTCCCTGCATTTTCAAAATATCCCAAACATCCCAATTTCGAGGCCTGATCCATATTTTGGAGCCAAATTCTGGCTCTATGCATGTATTCGCGGTTTGAAATTACGACATTTTATGCCCAACATATGCCAAGTCCTGAAAGCGGCAGTGAGTCACATTTCACACAAACTGCACTGCAGTTTTCAAAATATCCCAAATATCCCAATTTCGAGGCCTGAGCAATATTTGGGAGCCAAATTCTGGCTCTCTGCACGTATTCGCAGATTGAAATTACGACTTTATATACCCAACATATTCCAAGTACTGTAAGCGACGTTTGGTCATATTTGTCCCAAACCTCACTGCAGTTTTCAAAATATCTCAAACATCCCAATTTCGACGCCTGAGCCATATTTTGGAGCCAAATTCTGGCTCTCTGCACGTATTCGCAGTTTGAAATTACGACTATTTATTCAAACATATGCCAAGTCCTGAAAGCGGCAGTGAGTCACATTTTGCACAAACTCCCTTGCAGTTTTCGAAATATCCCAAATATCTCAATTTCGACACCTGAGCCATATTTTGGAGCCAAATTCAAGCACTCTGCACGTATTCGCAGTTTGAAATTAGGACTTTTTATACCCAACATATGCCAAGTACTGAAAGCGGCGTTTGGTAACATTTGTCCCAAACCCCCCTGCAGTTTTCAAAATATCCCAAACATCCCAATTTCAAGGCCTGAGCCATATTTTGGAGCCAAATTCTGGCTCTATGCACGTATTCGCGGTTTGAAATTACGACATTTTATACCCAACATATGCCAAGTCTTGAAAGCGGCAGAGAGTCACATTTCGCACAAACTCCCCAGCAGTTTTCGAAATATCCCAAATATCCCAATTTCGAGGACTGAGCCATATTTTGGAGCCAAATGCTGGCTTTCTGCACGTATTCGCTGTTTGAAATTACGACTTTTTTATGCCCAACATATGCCAAGTACTAAACGCGGCGTTTGGTCACATTTGTCCCAAACCTCCCTGCAGTTTTCAAAATATCCCAAACATCACAATATCGAGGCCTCAGCCATATTTTGGAGCCAAATTCTGGCTCTATGCACGTATTCGTGGTTTGAAATTACGACATTTTATACCCAACATATGCCAAGCCCTGAAAGCGGCAGTGAGTCACATTTTGCACAAACTCCCCTGCAGTTTTCGAAATATCCCAAATATCCTAATTTCGAGGCCTGAGCTATATTTTGGAGCCAAATTCTGGCTCTCTGCACGTATTCGCAGTTTGAAACTACAACTTTTTTATACCCAACATATGCCAAGTACTGAAAGCGGCGTTTGGTTACATTTGTCCCAAACCTCCCTGCAGTTTTCAAAATATCCCAAACATCACAATATCGAGGCCTCAGCCATATTTTGGAGCCAAATTCTGGCTCTCTGCACGTATTCGCAGTTTGATATTACGATTTTTATACCCAACATATGCCAAGTACTGAAAGCGGCAGTGAGTCACATTTTGCAAAAACTCCCCTGCAATTTTCGAAATATCATAAATATCCCAATTTTGAGGCCTGAGCCATATTTTTGAGCCAAATTCTGGCTCTCTGCACGTATTCGCAAACTCCCCAGCAGTTTTCGAAATATCCCAAACATCCCAATTTCGAGGCCTGAGCCATATTTTGGAGCCAAATTCTGGCTCTATGCACGTATTCGAGGGTTGAAATTACGATATTTTATACCCAACATATGCCAAGCCCTGAAAGCGGCAGTGAGTCACATTTCGCACAAACTCCACTGCATTTTTCGAAATATACTAAATATCCCTATTTTGAGGCCTGAGCCATATTTTGGAGCCAAATTCTGGCTCTCTGCACGTATACACAGTTTGAAATTACGACTTTTTATACCCAACATATGCCAAGTACTGAAAGTGGCGTTTGGTCACATTTGTCCCAAACCTCCCTGCAGTTTTCAAAATATCCCAAACATCCCAATTTCGCGGCATGAGCCATATTTTGGAGCCAAATTCTGGCTCTATGCACGTATTCGCAGTTTGATATTACGATTTTTATACCCAACATATGCCAAGTACTGAAAGCGGCAGTGAGTCACATTTTGCACAAACTCCCCTGCAGTTTTCGAAATATCCCAAATATCCTAATTTCGAGGCCTGAGCTATATTTTGGAGCCAAATTCTGGCTCTCTGCACGTATTCGCAGTTTGAAATTATGAATTTATATACCCAACATATGCCAAGTACTGAAAGCGGCGTTTCGTCACTTTTGTCCCAAACCTCCCTGCAGTTTTCAGAATATCCCAAACATCCCAATTTCAAGGCCTGAGCCATATTTTGGAGTCAAATTCTGGCTCTATGCACGTATTCGCAGATTAAAATTACGATTTTTATACCCAACATATGCCAAGTCCTGAAAGCGGCAGTGAGTCACATTTCCCACAAACTCCCCTGCAGTTTTCGAAATATCCCAAATATCCCAATTTTGAGGCCTGAGCCATATTTTGGAACCAAATTCTGGCTCTCTGCACGTATTCGCAGTATGAAATTACGACTTTTTATACCCAACATATGCCAAATACTGAAAGCGGCAGCGAGTCACATTTTGCTCAAACTCCCCTGCAGTTTTCAAAATATCCCAAACATCCCACTTGCATGGCCTGAGCCATATTTTGGAGCCAAATTCAAGCTCTCTGCACGTATTTGCAGTTTGAAATTATGACTTTTTATACCCAACATATGTCAAGTTCTGTAAGCAGCGTTTGGTCATATTTGTCCCAAACCCCCCCTGCAGTTTTCAAAATATCCCAAACTACCCAATTTCGAGGACTGAGCAATATTTTGGTGCCAAATTCTGGCTCTATGCACGTATTCGCAGTTTGAAATTACGACTTTTTATACCCAACATATGCCAAGTACTGAAAGCGGCGTTTGGTAACATTTGTCCCAAACCTCCCAGCAGTTTTCAAAATATCCCAAACATCACATATCAAGGCCTGAGCCATATTTTGGAGCCAAATTCTGGCTCTCTGCACGTATTCGCAGTTTAATATTACGATTTTTATACCCAACATATGCCAAGTACTGAAAGGGGCAGTGAGTCACATTTTGCACAAACTCCCCTGCAGTTTTCGAAATATCCCAAACATCCCAATTTCGAGGTGTGAGCCATATTTTTGAGCCAAACTCTGGCTCTCTGCACGTATTCGCAGTTTGAAATTACGACTTTTTTATACCCAACGTATGCCAAGTACTGAAAGCGGCGTTTGGTCACATTTGTCCCAAACCCCCCTGCAGTTTTCAAAATATCCCAAACATCCCAATTTTGAGGCCTGAGCCATATTTTGGAGCCAAATTCTGGCTCTCTGCACGTATTCGCAGTATGAAATTACGACTTTTTATACCCAACATATGCCAAATACTGAAAGCGGCAGTGAGTCACATTTTGCTCAAACTCCCCTGCAGTTTTCAAAATATCCCAACCATCCCACTTTCAAGGCCTGAGCCATATTTTGGAGCCAAATTCAAGCTATCTGCACGTATTCGCAGTTTGAAATTCCTACTTTTTATAACCAACATATGCCAAGTTCTGTAAGCAGCGTTTGGTCATATTTGTCCCAAACCCCCCTGCAGTTTTCAAAATATCCCAAACTACCCAATTTCGAGGACTGAGCAATATTTTGGAGCCAAATTCTGGCTCTATGCACGTATTCGCAGTATGAAATTACAAATTTTTTATACCCAACATATGCCAAGTGTTGAAAGCGGCGTTTGGTTATATTTGTCCCAAACCTCCCAGCAGTTTTCAAAATATCCCAAACATCCCAATTTTGAGGCCTGAGCCATATTTTGGAGCCTAATTCTGGCTCTATGCACGTATTCGCGGTTTGAAATTACGACATTTTATACCCAACATATGCCAAGTCTTGAAAGCGGCAGTGAGTCACATTTCGCACAAACTCCCCTGCAGTTTTCGAAATATCCCAAATATCCCAATTTCGAGGACTGAGCCATATTTTGGAGCCAAATGCTGGCTCTCTGCACGTATTCGCAGTTTGAAATTACGACTTTTTTATGCCTAACATATGCCAAGTACTGAACGCGGCATTTGGTCACATTTGTCCCAATCCCCCCACTGTAGTTTTCAAAATATCCCAAACATCCCTATTTCGAGCCCTGAGCCAAATTTTGGAGCCAAATGCTGGCTCTCGGCACGTATTCGCAGTTTGATATTAGGATTTTTATACCCAACATATGCCAAGTACTGAAAGCGGCAGTAAGTCACATTTTGCACAAACTCCCCTGCAATTTTCGAAATATCATAAATATCCCAATTTTGAGGCCTGAGCCATATTTTTGAGCCAAATTCTGGCTCTCTGCACGTATTCGCAGTTTGAAATTACGACTTTTTTATACCCAATTTATGCCAAGTACTGAAAGCGGCGTTTGGTAACCTTTGTCCCAAACCCTCCTGCAGTTTTCAAAATATCTCAAACATCGCAATTTCGAGGCCTGAGCCATATTTTGGAGCCAAATTCTGGCTCTATGCACGTATTCGAGGCTTGAAATTACGATATTTTATACCCAACATATGCCAAGTCCTGAAACCGGCAGTGAGTCACATTTCGCACAAACTCCCCTGCAGTTTTCGAAATATCCCAAATATCCAAATTTCGAGGCCTGAGCCATATTTTGGAGCCAAATTCTGGCTCTATGCACGTATTCGCAGATTGAAATTACGACTTTTTATACCCAACATATGCCAATTCCTGAAAGCGGCAGTAAGTCACATTTTGCACAAACTTCCTTCCAGTTTTCGAAATATCCCAAATATCCCAATTTCGAGGCCTGAGCAATATTTTCGAGCCAAATTCTGGCTCTCTGCACCTATTCGCAGTTTGAAATTACGACTTTTTATACGCAACATATGCCAAGTCCTGAAAGTGGCGTTTGGTTACATTTGTCCCAAACCTCCCTGCAGTTTCAAAATATCCCAAACATCCCAATTTCGAGGCCTGAGCCATATTTTGGAGCCAAATTCTGGCTCTCTGCACGTATTCGCAGTTTGAAATTACGACTATTTATTCAAACATATGCCAAGTCCTGAAAGCGGCAGTGAGTCACATTTTGCACAAACTCCTTTGCAGTTTTCGAAATATCCCAAATATCTCAATTTCGACACCTGAGCCATATTTTGGAGCCAAATTCAAGCACTCTGCACGTATTCGCAGTTTGAAATTAGGACTTTTTATACCCAACATATGCCAAGTACTGAAAGCGGCGTTTGGTAACATTTGTCCCAAACCCCCCTGCAGTTTTCAAAATATCCCAAACATCCCAATTTCAAGGCCTGAGCCATATTTTGGAGCCAAATTCTGGCTCTATGCACGTATTCACGGTTTGAAATTACGACATTTTATACCCAACATATGCCAAGTCTTGAAAGCGGCAGAGAGTCACATTTCGCACAAACTCCCCTGCAGTTTTCGAAATATCCCAAATATCCCAATTTCGAGGACTGAGCCATATTTTGGAGCCAAATTCTGGCTCTATGCACGTATTCGCGGTTTGAAATTACGACATTTTATACCCAACATATGCCAAGCCCTGAAAGCGGCAGTGAGTCACATTTCGCACAAACTCCACTGCATTTTTCGAAATATACTAAATATCCCTATTTTGAGGCCTGAGCCATATTTTGGAGCCATATTTTGGAGCCAAATTCTATCTCTCTGCACGTATACACAGTTTGAAATTACGATTTTTTTATACCCAACATATGCCAAGTACTGAAAGTGGCGTTTGGTCACATTTGTCCCAAACCTCCCTGCAGTTTTCAAAATATCCCAAACATCCCAATTTCGAGGCATGAGCCATATTTTGGAGCCAAATTCTGGCTCTATGCACGTATTCGCAGTTTGATATTACGATTTTTATACCCAACATATGCCAAGTACTGAAAGCGGCAGTGAGTCACATTTTGCACAAACTCCCCTGCAGTTTTCGAAATATCCCAAATATCCTAATTTCGAGGCCTGAGCTATATTTTGGAGCCAAATTCTGGCTCTCTGCACGTATTCGCAGTTTGAAACTACAACTTTTTTATACCCAACATATGCCAAGTACTGAAAGCGGCGTTTGGTTACATTTGTCCCAAACCTCTTTGCAGTTTTCAAAATATCCCAAACATCACAATATCGAGGCCTCAGCCATATTTTGGAGCCAAATTCTGGCTCTCTGCACGTATTCGCAGTTTGATATTACGATTTTTATACCCAACATATGCCAAGTACTGAAAGCGGCAGTGAGTCACATTTTGCAAAAACTCCCCTGCAATTTTCGAAATATCATAAATATCCCAATTTTGAGGCCTGAGCCATATTTTTGAGCCAAATTCTGGCTCTCTGCACGTATTCGCAAACTCCCCAGCAGTTTTCGAAATATCCCAAACATCCCAATTTCGAGGCCTGAGCCATATTTTGGAGCCAAATTCTGGCTCTATGCACGTATTCGAGGTTTGAAATTACGATATTTTATACCCAACATATGCCAAGCCCTGAAAGCGGCAGTGAGTCACATTTCGCACAAACTCCACTGCATTTTTCGAAATATACTAAATATCCCTATTTTGAGGCCTGAGCCATATTTTGGAGCCAAATTCTGGCTCTCTGCACGTATACACAGTTTGAAATTACGACTTTTTATACCCAACATATGCCAAGTACTGAAAGTGGCGTTTGGTCACATTTGTCCCAAACCTCCCTGCAGTTTTCAAAATATCCCAAACATCCCAATTTCGCGGCATGAGCCATATTTTGGAGCCAAATTCTGGCTCTATGCACGTATTCGCAGTTTGATATTACGATTTTTATACCCAACATATGCCAAGTACTGAAAGCGGCAGTGAGTCACATTTTGCACAAACTCCCCTGCAGTTTTCGAAATATCCCAAATATCCTAATTTCGAGGCCTGAGCTATATTTTGTAGCCAAATTCTGGCTCTCTGCACGTATTCGCAGTTTGAAATTATGAATTTATATACCCAACATATGCCAAGTACTGAAAGCGGCGTTTCGTCACTTTTGTCCCAAACCTCCCTGCAGTTTAGAATATCCCAAACATCCCAATTTCAAGGCCTGAGCCATATTTTGGAGTCAAATTCTGGCTCTATGCACGTATTCGCAGATTAAAATTACGATTTTTATACCCAACATATGCCAAGTCCTGAAAGCGGCAGTGAGTCACATTTCCCACAAACTCCCCTGCAGTTTTCGAAATATCCCAAATATCCCAATTTTGAGGCCTGAGCCATATTTTGGAACCAAATTCTGGCTCTCTGCTCGTATTCGCAGTTTGATATTACGATTTTTATACCCAACATATGCCAAGTACTGAAAGCGCCAGTGAGTCACATTTTGCACAAATTCCCCTGCAGTTTTCGAAATACCCCAAAAATCCCAATTTCGAGGCGAGAGCCATATTTTGGAGCCAAACTCAGGCTCTCTGCACGTATTCACAGTTTGAAATTACGACTTTTTTATACCCAACATATGTCAAGTACTGAAAGTGGCAGTGAGTCACATTTCGCACAAATTCCCCTGCAGTTTTCGAAATATCACAAATATCCCAATTTCGAGGCTTGAGCAATATTTTGGAGCCAAATTCTGGCTCATTGTACGTATTCGCAGTTTGAAATTACGACCTTTTTTATGCCCAACATATGCCAAGTACTGAATGCGGCGTTTGGTCACATTTTTCCCAAACCGTCCGTGAAGTTTTCAAAATATCCCAAACATCCCAATTTCAAGGACTGAGCAATATTTTGGAGCCAAATTCTGGCTCTATGCACGTATTCGCAGTTTGAAATTACGAATTTTTATACCCAACATATGCCAAGTACTGAAAGGGGCAGTGAGTCACATTTTGCACAAACTCCCCTGCAGTTTTCGAAATATCCCAAACATCCCAATTTCGAGGTGTGAGCCATATTTTTGAGCCAAACTCTGGCTCTCTGCACGTATTCGCAGTTTGAAATTACGACTTTTTTATACCCAACGTATGCCAAGTACTGAAAGCGGCGTTTGGTCACATTTGTCCCAAACCCCCCTGCAGTTTTCAAAATATCCCAAACACCCCAATTTTGAGGCCTGAGCCATATTTTGGAGCCAAATTCTGGCTCTCTGCACGTATTCGCAGTATGAAATTACGACTTTTTATACCCAACATATGCCAAATACTGAAAGCGGCAGTGAGTCACATTTTGCTCAAACTCCCCTGCAGTTTTCAAAATATCCCAAACATCCCACTTTCAAGGCCTGAGCCATATTTTGGAGCCAAATTCAAGCTCTCTGCACGTATTCGCAGTTTGAAATTCCTACTTTTTATAACCAACATATGCCAAGTTCTGTAAGCAGCGTTTGGTCATATTTGTCCCAAACCCCCCTGCAGTTTTCAAAATATCCCAAACTACCCAATTTCGAGGACTGAGCAATATTTTGGAGCCAAATTCTGGCTCTATGCACGTATTCGCAGTATGAAATTACGAATTTTTTATACCCAACATATGCCAAGTGTTGAAAGTGGCGTTTGGTTATATTTGTCCCAAACCTCCCAGCAGTTTTCAAAATATCCCAAACATCCCAATTTTGAGGCCTGAGCCATATTTTGGAGCCTAATTCTGGCTCTATGCACGTATTCGCGGTTTGAAATTACGACATTTTATACCCAACATATGCCAAGTCTTGAAAGCGGCAGTGAGTCACATTTCGCACAAACTCCCCTGCAGTTTTCGAAATATCCCAAATATCCCAATTTCGAGGACTGAGCCATATTTTGGAGCCAAATGCTGGCTCTCTGCACGTATTCGCAGTTTGAAATTACGACTTTTTTATGCCTAACATATGCCAAGTACTGAACGCGGCATTTGGTCACATTTGTCCCAATCCCCCCACTGTAGTTTTCAAAATATCCCAAACATCCCTATTTCGAGGCCTGAGCCAAATTTTGGAGCCAAATTCTGGCTCTATGCATGTATTCGTGGTTTGAAATGACGACATTTTATACCCAACATATGCCAAGCCCTGAAAGCGGCAGTGAGTCACATTTCGCACAAACTCCCCTGCAGTTTTCGAAATATCCCAAATATCCCAATTTCGTGGACTGAGCCATATTTTGGAGCCAAATTCTGGCTCTCTGCACGTATACGCAGTTTGAAACTACGACTTTTTTATACCCAATATATGTCAAGTACTGAAAGCGGCGTTTGGTTACATTTGTCCCAAACCTCCCTGCAGTTTTCAAAATATCCCAAACATCACAATATCGAGGCCTCAGCCATATTTTGGAGCCAAATTCTGGCTCTCTGCACGTATTCGCAGTTTGATATTAGGATTTTTATACCCAACATATGCCAAGAACTGAAAGCGGCAGTGAGTCACATTTTGCACAAACTCCCCTGCAATTTTCGAAATATCATAAATATCCCAATTTTGAGGCCTGAGCCATATTTTTGAGCCAAATTCTGGCTCTCTGCACGTATTCGCAGTTTGAAGTTACGACTTTTTTATACCCAATTTATGCCAAGTACTGAAAGCGCCGTTTGGTAACCTTTGTCCCAAACCCTCCTGCAGTTTTCAAAATATCTCAAACATCGCAATTTCGAGGCCTGAGCCATATTTTGGAGCCAAATTCTGGCTCTATGCACGTATTCGAGGCTTGAAATTACGATATTTTATACCCAACATATGCCAAGTCCTGAAACCGGCAGTGAGTCACATTTCGCACAAACTCCCCTGCAGTTTTCGAAATATCCCAAATATCCAAATTTCGAGGCCTGAGCCATATTTTGGAGCCAAATTCTGGCTCTATGCACGTATTCGCAGATTGAAATTACGACTTTTTATACCCAACATATGCCAATTCCTGAAAGCGGCAGTAAGTCACATTTTGCACAAACTTCCTTCCAGTTTTCGAAATATCCCAAATATCCCAATTTCGAGGCCTGAGCAATATTTTCGAGCCAAACTCTGGCTCTCTGCACGTATTCGCAGTTTGAAATTACGACTTTTTATACCCAACATATGCCAAGTACTGAAAGCAGCAGTGAGTCACATTTTGCACAAACTCCCCTGCAGTTTTCAAAATATCCCAAACATCCCACTTTCGAGGCCTGAGCCATATTTTGGAGCCAAATTCAAGCTCTCTGCACGTATTCGCAGTTTGAAATTACAACTTTTTATACGCAACATATGCCAAGTTCTGAAAGCGGCGTTTCGTCTCTTTGGTCCCAAACCCCCCTGCAGTTTTCAAAATATCCCAAACATCCCAATTTCGAGGACAGAGCAATATTTTTCAGCCAAATTCTGGCTTTATGCACGTATTCGCAGTTTGAAATTACGACTTTTTATACCCAACATATGCCAAGTCCTGAAAGCGGCAGTGAGTCAAATTTTGTACAAACTCCCCTGCAGTTTTCGAAATATCCCAAATATCCCAATATCGAGGCCTGAGCCATATTATGGAGCCAAATTCTGGCTCTCTCCAAGTATTCGCAGTTTAATATTACGATTTTATACCCAACATATGCCAAGTACTGAAAGCGGCAGTGAGTCACATTTTGCACAAACTCCCCTGTAGTTTTCGAAATATCCCAAACATCCCAATTTCGAGGCCTGAGCCTTATTTTGGAGCCAGACTCTGGCTCTCTCCACGTATTCGCAGTTTGAAATTACGAATTTTTTATACCCAATATATGCCAAGTACTGAAAGCGGCGTTTGGTAACATTTGTCCCAAACCCCCCCTGCAGTTTTCAAAATATCACAAACTTCCCAATTTCGAGGCCTGAGCCATATTTTGGAGCCAAATTCTGGCTCTATGCACGTATTCGCGGTTTGAAATTACGATATTTTATACCCAACATATGCCAAGTCCTGAAAGCGGCAGTGAGACACATTTCACACAAACTGCACTGCAGTTTTCAAAATATCCCAAATATCCCAATTTCGAGGCCTGAGTAATATTTGGGAGCCAAATTCTGGCTCTCTGCACGTATTCACAGTTTAATATTACGATTTTATACCCAACATATGCCAAGTACTGAAAGCGGCAGTGAGTCACATTTTGCACAAACTCCCCTCTAGTTTTCGAAATATCCCAAACATCCCAATTTCGAGGCCTGAGCCTTATTTTGGAGCCAGACTCTGGCTCTCTCCACGTATTCGCAGTTTGAAATTACGAATTTTTTATACCCAATATATGCCAAGTACTGAAAGCAGCGTTTGGTAACATTTGTCCCAAACCCCCCCTGCAGTTTTCAAAATATCCCAAACATCCCAATTTCGAGGCCTGAGCAATATTATGGAGCCAAATTCTGGCTCTATGCACGTATTCGCGGTTTGAAATTACGATATTTTATACATAACATATGCCAAGCCCTGAAAGCGGCAGTGAGTCACATTTTGCACAAACTCCCCTGCAGTTTTCGAAATATCCCAAATATCCCAATTTTGAGGCCTGATCCATATTTTGGAGCAAAATTCTGGCTCTCTGCACGTATTCGCAGTTTGAAATTACGACTTTATATACCCAACATATGCCAAGTACTGAAAGTGGCGTTTGGTTACATTTGTCCCAAACCTCCTTGCAGTTTCAAAATATCCCAAATATCCCAATTTCGAGGCCTGAGCCATATTTTGGAGCCAAATTCTGGCTCTATGCATGTATTCGCGGTTTGAAATTACGACATTTTATGCCCAACATATGCCAAGTCCTGAAAGCGGCAGTGAGTCACATTTCACACAAACTGCACTGCAGTTTTCAAAATATCCCAAATATCCCTATTTCGAGGCCTAAGCAATATTTGGGAGCCAAATTCTGGCTCTCTGCACGTATTCGCAGATTGAAATTACGACTTTATATACCCAACATATGCCAAGTACTGTAAGCGACGTTTGGTCATATTTGTCCCAAACCTCACTGCAGTTTTCAAAGTATCTCAAACATCCCAATTTCGACGCCTGAGCCATATTTTGGAGCCAAATTCTGGCTCTCTGCACGTATTCGCAGTTTGAAATTACGACTATTTATTCAAACATATGCCAAGTCCTGAAAGCGGCAGTGAGTCACATTTTGCACAAACTCCCTTGCAGTTTTCGAAATATCCCAAATATCTCAATTTCGACACCTGAGCCATATTTTGGAGCCAAATTCAAGCACTCTGCACGTATTCGCAGTTTGAAATTAGGACTTTTTATACCCAACATATGCAAAGTTCTGAAAGCGGCTTTTGGTCAAATTTGTCCCAAACCCCCCTGCAG